>NW_026043299.1:0-45376 GCF_023856365.1 Brienomyrus brachyistius | reverse complement strand
GAGAAATAAGAAATAAGCTAAGCTGGAAACCTGGACCCTCCGACCAAGAATGCGTGAAGTACCCCTCAGAAGGTCTACTAGAAGATGTACGTAGAAGACTACTACAGATCAGCTGATCTACACCACAGCAACAGTGATCCTTGAGCTGGAGCCGGACCGTCTTTGAAGACTCCGTAAATCTCCGTATAATAATATATATCTACGGGAACGAGAAAGGAGAAAGCAGAGAACAAGAACAAGATTTGTAAATGTAAGATTTGAAGGACCCCCGGCATGAAAAATAGAATAGTTCTCGTCATTAGTGAACATGTGTCTCGTCATTGTGTATCATGGACAGTACAATCAATAAGAAAATAAATGAAGTCGTTTTCGCGAACACGCGAACAGGGGCCGGACCGACTGTAGGGGGCGTGGCCAGAGACAGCCATAGCTGTCAAGTCTCCCGTTTTGGCCGGGAAACTACCGTATTTTACTTCTCTTTCCCGCCGTCCTCCCGTATTAGTATTTTCCCGTAAATCTCCCTTATATTATATAGTTGCTGGATAGTGTAGTGGTAAGATCGCCGCCTTTCACACGGGAGACCGGGGTTCGAATCCCGGTTGTGGCCAAAATATATTTTATATATTTTATATATTTATATTTATATTTATATTATATTTTATATAATTTATATTATTTTATATTTCCTGTCTTAAAATGTAAGGGATACTGGAGCCTCCCGTTTTGGCCGGGAAACTACCGTATTTTACTTCTCTTTCCCGCCGTCCTCCCGTATTAGTATTTTCCCGTAAATCTCCCTTATATTATATAGTTGCTGGATAGTGTAGTGGTAAGATCGCCGCCTTTCACACGGGAGACCGGGGTTCGAATCCCGGTTGTGGCCAAAAATATATTTTATATATTTTATATATTTATATTTATATTTATATTATATTTTATATAATTTATATTATTTTATATTTCCTGTCTTAAAATGTAAGGGATACTGGAGCCTCCCGTTTTGGCCGGGAAACTACCGTATTTTACTTCTCTTTCCCGCCGTCCTCCCGTATTAGTATTTTCCCGTAAATCTCCCTTATATTATATAGTTGCTGGATAGTGTAGTGGTAAGATCGCCGCCTTTCACACGGGAGACCGGGGTTCGAATCCCGGTTGTGGCCAAAAATATATTTTATATATTTTATATATTTATACTTTATATTTAAAAGCCTGAGGCGACAGTGGCAAGGAAACTCCCTCTAGCAGGAAGAAACCTTGAGTGGAACCTAGACTCAGAAGGGGACCCCATCCTCCTCTGGGCGACCAAGGAGCATGAAACTGCATTTACATTGACATTCATTAGAGTTCATATAGTTATAAAGTCCCAGTTGGTTTCATGTAGTTATATCCAGGAGTCCAGGTGCGGGTTCACACGGTGTAGTCGGCTCGGTATCAGCTCGAAAAAGAGAAGATGGAGAAGAGTTATTGCCCTACACCTAACCGGCAGGACTAAAGCAACTATGACAGCCTGCCTAAAAGAGTGACCTGGAAGGAAGCACAGGCATGAGGGTTTACAGAGGTTTTGGCGTCAAGCCACCTCCCATCCACAGCTTAAGTGATCGGCGAGAGTGGCAGGACGACAGCACCAATCCCCCCTTTCCCCTTCAATCTCAAATAACTATGAACCTCCAGATTTCCCATTCACCTTAGAAAAGAAGATTTAACTATCCAAAAGACTGGCGAAAGAGGTACATCTTAAGCCTTGACTTAAAAGCAGAGATTGTGTCTGAGTTCCGAACACTAATAGGAAGTTTATTCCATAGCTGTGGTGCTTTATGAGCAAATGCTCTTCCCCAAAGGTAATGTTCTTTATTCTGGGTACGGATAGAATACCTCCATCTCGTCATCTAAGTGTATGATTCGGAACGCAAATGAGGTCACTCACATACTGCGGTGCAAGACCATTTACAGCTTTATAGGTTAAGAGCAGTGTTTTGTAGTCAACACGAAATCTAACTGGCAGCCAGTGCAGTGAAGATAAAATTGGGGTAATATGATTATATGTTTTAGTTTAACTATTGCTAGTAGCGGTTCAATCAATGCTGGGAGCATCGCTGAATAATTTTGATGGAACAGGTTCTAGCATACAAGTAGATGAATTTGAAGATAAAATTAAGTACATCAGTTCTGACTGGTTAACCAATATTCAATATTCAAAATGTTCTGTTTAATTGAGCATATTTTTGGTCAAAAAGTTTCATAAAGTCGTCACTGGAAAATAACCAGTGGTCTGGTTATTAGTCAGCTTGGACACCATAGTAAATAGGAATCTAGGATTATTTTTGTTTATTTCAATTAGTTCTGATAGATACTAGATGATTTGGCGGCACTAAGAGCCTTTTTGTAGCTACCCATAGCCTCTTTCCATGCTAGTTCGAACACCACTAGTTAGTATGATGCCACTTACATTCTGTAAGGACATAAAACTTATAGGTCCTGCAGGCCCCAACTCTGATCAGCCTGCATCAGTCTATTTCAGAGCTCCGCTGGCCCAGGCAAGACTGGACTCAACTCGTCAAACCACCCCTTTTAAGGAAGGCAAAGGCCTGCCGGCTCCTGAGAGACTGGATAGGAATAACTGGAGCAGCACAGAAAAAGCAAGACCTTTCACCCCCCGGAGTGACCAGAGTTCCACAATCAATCCACAGCAACAACAGCTGTCAGCCTCCAGACACAGACACCTTTTCCACTATAAACAGGATAACTCAGCACACATAGATGTTAGGGACAAATACACGCATGTTTGGTCTCGTTTGAATAGGCATGAGACGAGGAGTATTATACTCTCAGATTTAAGGCAGTATAGCTTTTCCTAAGAGAAATACAGAAACTTCGGCTCAACCCACCAAACTGAGAGAGATTCTCTCATGGTAGAACAAGGGAATTACAACCACCCCCTAAAGTGATCTGATTGGCTGGGGACTTGAGAACCAAGGTCAGCAATGCCCCTAAAATTAACCATTGACCGAAATTAGTCAGTCTTCAGAAACATGCCATCACCTGGTCTGGATACTTAAGGAAGGGCTTCAGAAGTAGTCGGGGAGTCACTCTGTAATCAGAGCTCCCGCAGAGAACTGGGTGAAAGTCTATCTGTAGTCAGATACTTTCCACAGAACTTTGTTCACTCTCAGCTGAGGAATGTGAATACATGATATGAAGACAACTGGATCACAACTGGATCACGGGGGAATCATAAGCAGGGAAGAACACACAGGCAAACAGCAGCAGCAACATTAAAGGCAGGACTGAGAAGCACATTTATACAAGGCTAAGCAGGGAGCAAACTAGAGGCACCTGAAATGAGTAACACAAGGGCAGGAAGGAGAGGTAAAACAAACGCGGAACAGGCATGGCACGTTATACCACACTAGGGAGGAAACGGGAGGTTCAGGAGGGCAGGGTGTGGCAGGGATCCGTTTCAAAATTTAATTTTGGCTTGTACAAACCTTGGTAAAAGCTGCAAAAGATCGATCAACCACTTTCTGAGCTATTGTCTTAACAAACAAAGCATCTGTTGGGGTGGCGGTGTCTGGGGAATACCATGTGTAATACACCTTGTGAAGATTTATATGTAAAACAAAATATTTTTTGATTCTATCACACATATAGAAATTATCCATCCATCCATTTTCCAAACCGCTTATCCTATTGGGTCGCGGGGGGTCCGGAGCCTATCCCAGAATCAATGGGCACGAGGCAGGGAACAACCCAGGATGGGGGGCCAGCCCATCGCAGGGCACACTCACACACCATCCACTCACACACACACACCTACGGGCAATTCAGCAACTCCAATTAGCCCCAGCATGTTTTTGGACTGTGGGGGGAAACCGGAGTACCCAGAGGAAACCCCACAACGACATGGGGAGAACATGCAAACTCCACACACATGTGACCCAGGCGGAGATACGAACCCGGGTCCCAGAGGTGTGAGGCGACAGTGCTAACCACTGCACCACCATGCCGCCCCTTATAGAAATTATTCTAGGTTTAAATAGTAATTTAGCTGAGTAACTAGGCTGAAATTCTAGATAGTTGCAATTTTAAGAATTATTACTATTATTCACAGCTTTTAAGCATGCAGTTGGATGACGGATGGATGGATATTCAGCCACCAGAAATGCCAATTGTTGTTAAGAGGATCAAAGTCTGCAAAGTAGTATGCAGGGTTTAAGGCCAGAACACAGCATACTCTCCGACAGAAAGCATAAAGTTCACTGGGGGAATTTCTGTGGCCACTGCCTGAACAGCATGTGTGGAGAATGTTTATGAGGGTCGAGCCATGCAGAGCTGCTGGCCCTGGCATGTAATGATGAATCACAAATCAGTTAAAAATCGGTGCAAATGCATGAAGATTTAAACCGGCTGATGTGGAAAATGAATCACTATTGTAGGAGTACTTCACAGTACTTTAACAGAAAAACTGGTGTAATATTACATTTGATTTCACAATGTGAGTTTGACGTCAGATGTCACTGCGTATCACGTCGACATCGTACGTCAGTTTTTGGTTTTGAGCGAACGCGAGATGATGAATGAATTTGAAACTGAGGACGGCACAGTGGTTAGTGCTGGCTTCGGTCCAGGGCCCTTTCTGTGTGGAGTTCGCATGCTCTCCCCGTTTTCGCCGGGGACTCCAGGTTCCTCCCACGGTCCAAAAGCATGCAGGATAGGTTGACTGGTGAGTCTAAATTGGCCCTGTAGTTGTGTGAGTGTGTGCGACCTGCGGTGTGTAGGTGACTGCCTGGGCTTGGTTCCTGTCTGCGCCCCTTGTTCCCGGGATAGGCTCCGGTCTCCCCCGCGATCTCAGTTGGGATTAAGTGGTTTCAGAAAATGGATGGATGGACGCACCGCCCGATCTTCAATTGGCGGTGTGGCAGCATATTAGCTTTCCGGTAATCACAAACGAGGAGGAAACAGCGAGAAAAGCACAGACAAGACATAAACTGCATGCAAACATTGTAATAGACTGATAACATACACAAACAGGTCCACTGGCACCACCGTGAGCTGAGTGAAGATTATTAAAAGGGCAAAGCACGCTAAAAAGCTGCACATGCAAACCTTAGCTTATTTATTTGATTTATTTTTTTTTATTTACTTATTTTGATTTGGGATTTTTTTCAACAGTATTTTATTCAAATTCAGTTGCACTGTTCACAACAGTGTCAACAGTTCAGAAAGATAAATATAAGAATATTTTTGAATATATTTGTCTGCAGCTCATTCTGCAAAAAATGAGAAAATTGTATCGTGAACTCAGAATCGTGAATCGTATCAAATGGTGAGTTGAATGTATCGTTACATCCCTAGTTCTTACAGTAGTACTATGGTATGGTGGAGCCACATGACAGGAAGGCAGTACATTGCGAAGTCTGTTAAGAACATCATTCGCACTGAACTGCCCTCCATTGACCAGCTGTACTTTAACTGCCACAGTAACAAGGTTCAGTCTATAATCCAGGACTCTGACCACCATCCACAAACACTGACTAGCAGATTCATGAACAGCTTCATTCGCCAAACAATTCAAACCTGCAGCTTTTGCATCCCCTGTAACAGTCATTTCCACGGCAGCTGCACTGTACAGCTGTTACTGCACTTTATCCACCACTGACCACGTATCATCCAGTTTTGTCCTGCTTTGTATCGCACTGTTTCTGCACCATGTTGTCTTGTACTCCCTTGTGTTGTTATGCACCATCTGTGTTGTTCTGAGCAGTGCCATGATGCAATATTACAAAAAGATCTTGAGGAAATGCAGAGTTCTGGAGGAGATTCTCACAGATCATGGCATGTGTTTATACTGAAGAAACTGTACAAATTGCTAGACATAAAACACAGGACTGGCAACTGTGGTACGTTTTAACACCTTGATAAAAAACTTAAAATCCATAGTAAGTAGGACAACCTCATAGAACCTTTACTAGTCATTGTTCAGAAGATTAACACGGATTAAAAACCATTACTATGAAAGCACGCTAATCAGTTAAGTTGATTATGTGGAGAGAGAGAAAAAAAACTGTCTTTGAAAAAGATCAACCATAGAACGAAGCTGCAGCATTGACACCCCCTAGTGGTGATTTGAAGATAGTTCTGTCTGTAGCAGCTAAGCAGTAGATTTGGCGTCAGGTGCCATGACAAACTCAGTGCTGCTCGGTTTGAACGGCAGAAGCACAAAAATAAAGGGGGCATCTACTGCACGCCCCCCACCCTTGAAAATGGTACAAATTATCATGCAACAGTTTTCTTAAGTAAGTCTTTTTGGGCGTCTGCAGAAACCTCCACGATGCGATTGCCCTGATTAAGAAGTGCGCAGCGGATACAATTTGGGATGCATCGTTCATCCGATTTATTAATATATAATTATTAGTATGTCTATATTATTTTAGAAACGTTACTTGACGAATATTTTTCATTGAGATTGATTCCCCGTTTAAAATTTTGGTGACACTTCATATTTTTTAAGAGAGACAGACAATTTGACGCATGCAATTTGCAGAAATATGTTGTGCCGCTATAAAGTACACAGGCAGCATGACAAACATAAGTACTCACTGAAGCCACGACATACGCCCGGCTGGCCCCAGCGGTACCCCTAAGAAGAAGGCTTTTTTCACAACCCACGACCATCACGAGGGCAAAAAAAACTGAATAGCCTAGAATTTAGTTAATTACAAGGCACATATTTATTGGAGCAAGAGCTCTAACATAAAACTACCTTGTAATTATAAAGTATTATGGCTGTGAACAATGTACAAACAGGCACAGAAAGTAAAATACTCCAAAAATGCAAAGAACCTAAATATTTTTGTTTCCACCGATTCACTCTTGATGTGTTAGGAGTCACAGTTCAGTAGCCTATTCTTCAGTATCTGCATTTAAGACCACCAACTGCTCTTTCTCCTCCTTCGCTCGTCGGCTCAGAGTATTGGACTTGGTAAGTAATGTTGCCCTTTTGGTTCCAGCAGCACTCTCTGCTTCCTCTGCCATGTGCTCAGCATCCTTTTGTAAACTCTCACATACACTTTCCAGTGAGACTCTCTTCCTCTTGAGTTCCTCAAGTTTTCTTTTTTGCTTTTCGCTCATCTTTCACCTTTGGTCAGAGGCGCTTTGGTTGCTCCCCCACACACTCTGACATGGTCGCATATAAGCCTCTGTGCAACAACTGTTTCCTCTGATAAGTTGCAGGTCTCCACCTCTATTCGTTCCACTTCGGCTTGCCCATAGGACAGCAGCAGCAAGTTCTTGCAGAACATCCAGAGGTCAGGATAAGGCCCACTAACTTTTTGATGTAAAAAGACATCAACTTTGGATGGTGCTGAAGGAATGAAGGATATAAAATCCAAGCCTTTTGCCTCATTGTGCAGGTGATTATCAGACTGCTGGGATATTGCATCACCTGTAATTACATTAATTACAGTAGATTAGATGCAGATCAACAATGTCAATACACAGAATCACATGTAGAATAGGAAAGTGATTTATAACCCAATTTTCCTATGATACCATAAATGTGCAATCATTTTAATTTAATCTTGAGATATCTCTAGGCTCATCAAAGAAAATATAACTGGGCTGATGCTTCTTTTCAAACACCAAGAGTCGGTCTTCTAAATACTGCTAAAATCTACGTGTTAACACTATTCAGTTCAGGGACGGATTATGGGTTGTGTGGGCCCCTGGGTAAAACGTTCGCGAGGCCCCCCCCCCACCACCACCACCTGCACCACCACCACAACCACCACAAGTCAAGGGCCCTTGGCAGCCAAACACCCTCCCTATAGGGTCAGGGGACCTTGTAGGCAGAGGATCAAAGAATGTAGGCCCTCTAAAATAGACAAACGAAAATACATTGCTGATAAGCGTTGCAAATTGTTTTGGGCTTGGGGCCCACGGGCCCCCTGCACCCCAAGGGCCCCTGGGCAGCGGCCCCGCTAACCCGGTTTGTAATCCGTCCCTGATTCAGTTAGATGTGAAAAAAGAAAAGCATAATTTAAAAATAATATTCTGAACTATCCTATTCTTATCCTATGATTTACCAGCAGATATCCTGCCTGCCAACCGATTCTCCTGCGCAAACTTCTGCATGAGATTTCTCCTTTTCTGCTGGCAGTTATCTGGCTGGTGTGCATTTTGTTTGGGTCCAAGCACGTCATCTCATGTACAATCGAGTACTTCAGAGGGCATTTATCCAAGGCCTTTTTGCACATTTTTGAGAGCACAATCTGGCAATTTTTTTTAATCTGAAGGACACCAAGGTCACTTCCACTGCCTTTGGCTCCTGACTGTCTCTGACAAAAAGATGGTTTGTCAAATTTCCAGAATCTTTCTGCACACTCAGCCCAAGGTTAACACTACCTCAGCTGTACATATCAAACCAGCTCAAACTCCATGTTATTCACATATTTTTTACTTCACAATTGTTTGATACATTTGTATGTAAAGATACCAGTGAATTCACAGAAGTCCCACCTTGATGACAGCCATTCCTATATCCACCTCCTTTGGACTGAGCCAGAGTTTTTGCCTGTACAACAGCTGTACATGTTGCTACACAACACTTAAACATTCTATTTCCTCAATGAACTATTTTTTTTGCAGCAAAAGCCATGAAGCAGCAATAAAATCTTTAAAATATGCTTACCAATAAATATGGTTCTCCCATTTAAACACATGTAAAGATAAACCATGGATATTTAAAAATCATGGGTTCGTTAATGAGTTTAAATGTTATTGAATGGCTTACCTTAAACTTCTCCAGTAAGTCTTCAGCGGTGGAGTGGCTCATGTACTGTGATCCCAGAACCAGGACTGCACTCGAGAGCCATTCTCATAATTCACCCAATACCTGACATGCACATCCAGTTGTTTTCTTTTGATGGTCCTGTTCATACTTACGTCAAACATGACAACGAAGCTCCCTTTTAATATATGGAGCGAGTCCAAATCGCGCAAGAAAAGCGGTTTTATCTTTACCACAAGTGACCCTGCGAGTCAGGGAACATCACCCTGGAGACGGTGTGAATGTCATCATTGGACGTATAGGAGTGATGTCGGCAAACCGTTTGCAAAGCCCATAGCACTTCTGCTTTCAGTGTGGGTTGAGGAGGATGTACTGAAGGCATTATTTGTCATGGGATCCGGAGACACTGCCAAAACGGGTGTAGGCCTATCTTTAGAGGTTGTACTTATCTCCACTGAATAAACATAAATCTGGGCTTATTCTATACTGAACAAAAATATAAACGCAACACTCTTGTTTCTGCTCCCATTTTTCATGAGATGGACTTAAAGACCTACAATTCATTCCAGATACACAATATTACCATTTCTCTCAAACATTTCTCACAAATCAGTCTAAATGTGTGATAGTGAGCACTTCTGCTTTGCTGAGATAATCCATCCCACCTCACAGGTGTGCCACATCAAGATGCTGATCTGACATCATGGGTAGTGCACAGGTGTACCTTATACTGCCCACAATAAAAGGCCACCCTGGAATGTGCAGTTTTTTGCTTTATTGGGGGTCTGGGGACTCAGAACCGGTCAGTATCTGGTGTGACCACCATTTGCCTCATGCAATGCAACACATCTTCTTCGCATAGAGTTTATCAGATTGTCAATTGTGGCCTGTGGAATGTTGGTCCACTCCTCTTCAATGGCTGTGCGAAGTTGTTGGATATTAGTGGGAACTGGTACACGCTGTCGTATACGCCGGTCAAGCACATCCCAAACAAGAGCAGCTGACCTGAGAAATAAGAAATAAGCTAAGCTGGAAACCTGGACCCTCCGACCAAGAATGCGTGAAGTACCCTCAGAAGGTCTACTAGAAGATGTACGTAGAAGACTACTACAGATCAGCTGATCTACACCACAGCAACAGTGATCCTTGAGCTGGAGCCGGACCGTCTTTGAAGACTCCGTAAATCTCCGTATAATAATATATATCTACGGGAACGAGAAAGGAGAAAGCAGAGAACAAGAACAAGATTTGTAAATGTAAGATTTGAAGGACCCCCGGCATGAAAAATAGAATAGTTCTCGTCATTAGTGAACATGTGTCTCGTCATTGTGTATCATGGACAGTACAATCAATAAGAAAATAAATGAAGTCGTTTTCGCGAACACGCGAACAGGGGCCGGACCGACTGTAGGGGGCGTGGCCAGAGACAGCCATAGCTGTCAAGTCTCCCGTTTTGGCCGGGAAACTACCGTATTTTACTTCTCTTTCCCGCCGTCCTCCCGTATTAGTATTTTCCCGTAAATCTCCCTTATATTATATAGTTGCTGGATAGTGTAGTGGTAAGATCGCCGCCTTTCACACGGGAGACCGGGGTTCGAATCCCGGTTGTGGCCAAAAATATATTTTATATATTTTATATATTTATATTTATATTTATATTATATTTTATATAATTTATATTATTTTATATTTCCTGTCTTAAAATGTAAGGGATACTGGAGCCTCCCGTTTTGGCCGGGAAACTACCGTATTTTACTTCTCTTTCCCGCCGTCCTCCCGTATTAGTATTTTCCCGTAAATCTCCCTTATATTATATAGTTGCTGGATAGTGTAGTGGTAAGATCGCCGCCTTTCACACGGGAGACCGGGGTTCGAATCCCGGTTGTGGCCAAAAATATATTTTATATATTTTATATATTTATATTTATATTTATATTATATTTTATATAATTTATATTATTTTATATTTCCTGTCTTAAAATGTAAGGGATACTGGAGCCTCCCGTTTTGGCCGGGAAACTACCGTATTTTACTTCTCTTTCCCGCCGTCCTCCCGTATTAGTATTTTCCCGTAAATCTCCCTTATATTATATAGTTGCTGGATAGTGTAGTGGTAAGATCGCCGCCTTTCACACGGGAGACCGGGGTTCGAATCCCGGTTGTGGCCAAAAATATATTTTATATATTTTATATATTTATATTTATATTTAAAAGCCTGAGGCGACAGTGGCAAGGAAACTCCCTCTAGCAGGAAGAAACCTTGAGTGGAACCTAGACTCAGAAGGGGACCCCATCCTCCTCTGGGCGACCAAGGAGCATGAAACTGCATTTACATTGACATTCATTAGAGTTCATATAGTTATAAAGTCCCAGTTGGTTTCATGTAGTTATATCCAGGAGTCCAGGTGCGGGTTCACACGGTGTAGTCGGCTCGGTATCAGCTCGAAAAAGAGAAGATGGAGAAGAGTTATTGCCCTACACCTAACCGGCAGGACTAAAGCAACTATGACAGCCTGCCTAAAAGAGTGACCTGGAAGGAAGCACAGGCATGAGGGTTTACAGAGGTTTTGGCGTCAAGCCACCTCCCATCCACAGCTTAAGTGATCGGCGAGAGTGGCAGGACGACAGCACCAATCCCCCCTTTCCCCTTCAATCTCAAATAACTATGAACCTCCAGATTTCCCATTCACCTTAGAAAAGAAGATTTAACTATCCAAAAGACTGGCGAAAGAGGTACATCTTAAGCCTTGACTTAAAAGCAGAGATTGTGTCTGAGTTCCGAACACTAATAGGAAGTTTATTCCATAGCTGTGGTGCTTTATGAGCAAATGCTCTTCCCCCAAAGGTAATGTTCTTTATTCTGGGTACGGATAGAATACCTCCATCTCGTCATCTAAGTGTATGATTCGGAACGCAAATGAGGTCACTCACATACTGCGGTGCAAGACCATTTACAGCTTTATAGGTTAAGAGCAGTGTTTTGTAGTCAACACGAAATCTAACTGGCAGCCAGTGCAGTGAAGATAAAATTGGGGTAATATGATTATATGTTTTAGTTTAACTATTGCTAGTAGCGGTTCAATCAATGCTGGGAGCATCGCTGAATAATTTTGATGGAACAGGTTCTAGCATACAAGTAGATGAATTTGAAGATAAAATTAAGTACATCAGTTCTGACTGGTTAACCAATATTCAATATTCAAAATGTTCTGTTTAATTGAGCATATTTTTGGTCAAAAAGTTTCATAAAGTCGTCACTGGAAAATAACCAGTGGTCTGGTTATTAGTCAGCTTGGACACCATAGTAAATAGGAATCTAGGATTATTTTTGTTTATTTCAATTAGTTCTGATAGATACTAGATGATTTGGCGGCACTAAGAGCCTTTTTGTAGCTACCCATAGCCTCTTTCCATGCTAGTTCGAACACCACTAGTTTAGTATGATGCCACTTACATTCTGTAAGGACATAAAACTTATAGGTCCTGCAGGCCCCAACTCTGATCAGCCTGCATCAGTCTATTTCAGAGCTCCGCTGGCCCAGGCAAGACTGGACTCAACTCGTCAAACCACCCCTTTTAAGGAAGGCAAAGGCCTGCCGGCTCCTGAGAGACTGGATAGGAATAACTGGAGCAGCACAGAAAAAGCAAGACCTTTCACCCCCGGAGTGACCAGAGTTCCACAATCAATCCACAGCAACAACAGCTGTCAGCCTCCAGACACAGACACCTTTTCCACTATAAACAGGATAACTCAGCACACATAGATGTTAGGGACAAATACACGCATGTTTGGTCTCGTTTGAATAGGCATGAGACGAGGAGTATTATACTCTCAGATTTAAGGCAGTATAGCTTTTCCTAAGAGAAATACAGAAACTTCGGCTCAACCCACCAAACTGAGAGAGATTCTCTCATGGTAGAACAAGGGAATTACAACCACCCCCTAAAGTGATCTGATTGGCTGGGGACTTGAGAACCAAGGTCAGCAATGCCCCTAAAATTAACCATTGACCGAAATTAGTCAGTCTTCAGAAACATGCCATCACCTGGTCTGGATACTTAAGGAAGGGCTTCAGAAGTAGTCGGGGAGTCACTCTGTAATCAGAGCTCCCGCAGAGAACTGGGTGAAAGTCTATCTGTAGTCAGATACTTTCCACAGAACTTTGTTCACTCTCAGCTGAGGAATGTGAATACATGATATGAAGACAACTGGATCACAACTGGATCACGGGGGAATCATAAGCAGGGAAGAACACACAGGCAAACAGCAGCAGCAACATTAAAGGCAGGACTGAGAAGCACATTTATACAAGGCTAAGCAGGGAGCAAACTAGAGGCACCTGAAATGAGTAACACAAGGGCAGGAAGGAGAGGTAAAACAAACGCGGAACAGGCATGGCACGTTATACCACACTAGGGAGGAAACGGGAGGTTCAGGAGGGCAGGGTGTGGCAGGGATCCGTTTCAAAATTTAATTTTGGCTTGTACAAACCTTGGTAAAAGCTGCAAAAGATCGATCAACCACTTTCTGAGCTATTGTCTTAACAAACAAAGCATCTGTTGGGGTGGCGGTGTCTGGGGAATACCATGTGTAATACACCTTGTGAAGATTTATATGTAAAACAAAATATTTTTTGATTCTATCACACATATAGAAATTATCCATCCATCCATTTTCCAAACCGCTTATCCTATTGGGTCGCGGGGGGTCCGGAGCCTATCCCAGAATCAATGGGCACGAGGCAGGGAACAACCCAGGATGGGGGGCCAGCCCATCGCAGGGCACACTCACACACCATCCACTCACACACACACACCTACGGGCAATTCAGCAACTCCAATTAGCCCCAGCATGTTTTTGGACTGTGGGGGGAAACCGGAGTACCCAGAGGAAACCCCACAACGACATGGGGAGAACATGCAAACTCCACACACATGTGACCCAGGCGGAGACACGAACCCGGGTCCCAGAGGTGTGAGGCGACAGTGCTAACCACTGCACCACCATGCCGCCCCTTATAGAAATTATTCTAGGTTTAAATAGTAATTTAGCTGAGTAACTAGGCTGAAATTCTAGATAGTTGCAATTTTAAGAATTATTACTATTATTCACAGCTTTTAAGCATGCAGTTGGATGACGGATGGATGGATATTCAGCCACCAGAAATGCCAATTGTTGTTAAGAGGATCAAAGTCTGCAAAGTAGTATGCAGGGTTTAAGGCCAGAACACAGCATACTCTCCGACAGAAAGCATAAAGTTCACTGGGGGAATTTCTGTGGCCACTGCCTGAACAGCATGTGTGGAGAATGTTTATGAGGGTCGAGCCATGCAGAGCTGCTGGCCCTGGCATGTAATGATGAATCACAAATCAGTTAAAAATCGGTGCAAATGCATGAAGATTTAAACCGGCTGATGTGGAAAATGAATCACTATTGTAGGAGTACTTCACAGTACTTTAACAGAAAAACTGGTGTAATATTACATTTGATTTCACAATGTGAGTTTGACGTCAGATGTCACTGCGTATCACGTCGACATCGTACGTCAGTTTTTGGTTTTGAGCGAACGCGAGATGATGAATGAATTTGAAACTGAGGACGGCACAGTGGTTAGTGCTGGCTTCGGTCCAGGGCCCTTTCTGTGTGGAGTTCGCATGCTCTCCCCGTTTTCGCCGGGGACTCCAGGTTCCTCCCACGGTCCAAAAGCATGCAGGATAGGTTGACTGGTGAGTCTAAATTGGCCCTGTAGTTGTGTGAGTGTGTGCGACCTGCGGTGTGTAGGTGACTGCCTGGGCTTGGTTCCTGTCTGCGCCCCTTGTTCCCGGGATAGGCTCCGGTCTCCCCCGCGATCTCAGTTGGGATTAAGTGGTTTCAGAAAATGGATGGATGGACGCACCGCCCGATCTTCAATTGGCGGTGTGGCAGCATATTAGCTTTCCGGTAATCACAAACGAGGAGGAAACAGCGAGAAAAGCACAGACAAGACATAAACTGCATGCAAACATTGTAATAGACTGATAACATACACAAACAGGTCCACTGGCACCACCGTGAGCTGAGTGAAGATTATTAAAAGGGCAAAGCACGCTAAAAAGCTGCACATGCAAACCTTAGCTTATTTATTTGATTTATTTTTTTTTATTTACTTATTTTGATTTGGGATTTTTTTCAACAGTATTTTATTCAAATTCAGTTGCACTGTTCACAACAGTGTCAACAGTTCAGAAAGATAAATATAAGAATATTTTTGAATATATTTGTCTGCAGCTCATTCTGCAAAAAATGAGAAAATTGTATCGTGAACTCAGAATCGTGAATCGTATCAAATGGTGAGTTGAATGTATCGTTACATCCCTAGTTCTTACAGTAGTACTATGGTATGGTGGAGCCACATGACAGGAAGGCAGTACATTGCGAAGTCTGTTAAGAACATCATTCGCACTGAACTGCCCTCCATTGACCAGCTGTACTTTAACTGCCACAGTAACAAGGTTCAGTCTATAATCCAGGACTCTGACCACCATCCACAAACACTGACTAGCAGATTCATGAACAGCTTCATTCGCCAAACAATTCAAACCTGCAGCTTTTGCATCCCCTGTAACAGTCATTTCCACGGCAGCTGCACTGTACAGCTGTTACTGCACTTTATCCACCACTGACCACGTATCATCCAGTTTTGTCCTGCTTTGTATCGCACTGTTTCTGCACCATGTTGTCTTGTACTCCCTTGTGTTGTTATGCACCATCTGTGTTGTTCTGAGCAGTGCCATGATGCAATATTACAAAAAGATCTTGAGGAAATGCAGAGTTCTGGAGGAGATTCTCACAGATCATGGCATGTGTTTATACTGAAGAAACTGTACAAATTGCTAGACATAAAACACAGGACTGGCAACTGTGGTACGTTTTAACACCTTGATAAAAAACTTAAAATCCATAGTAAGTAGGACAACCTCATAGAACCTTTACTAGTCATTGTTCAGAAGATTAACACGGATTAAAAACCATTACTATGAAAGCACGCTAATCAGTTAAGTTGATTATGTGGAGAGAGAGAAAAAAAACTGTCTTTGAAAAAGATCAACCATAGAACGAAGCTGCAGCATTGACACCCCCTAGTGGTGATTTGAAGATAGTTCTGTCTGTAGCAGCTAAGCAGTAGATTTGGCGTCAGGTGCCATGACAAACTCAGTGCTGCTCGGTTTGAACGGCAGAAGCACAAAAATAAAGGGGGCATCTACTGCACGCCCCCCACCCTTGAAAATGGTACAAATTATCATGCAACAGTTTTCTTAAGTAAGTCTTTTTGGGCGTCTGCAGAAACCTCCACGATGCGATTGCCCTGATTAAGAAGTGCGCAGCGGATACAATTTGGGATGCATCGTTCATCCGATTTATTAATATATAATTATTAGTATGTCTATATTATTTTAGAAACGTTACTTGACGAATATTTTTCATTGAGATTGATTCCCCGTTTAAAATTTTGGTGACACTTCATATTTTTTAAGAGAGACAGACAATTTGACGCATGCAATTTGCAGAAATATGTTGTGCCGCTATAAAGTACACAGGCAGCATGACAAACATAAGTACTCACTGAAGCCACGACATACGCCCGGCTGGCCCCAGCGGTACCCCTAAGAAGAAGGCTTTTTTCACAACCCACGACCATCACGAGGGCAAAAAAAACTGAATAGCCTAGAATTTAGTTAATTACAAGGCACATATTTATTGGAGCAAGAGCTCTAACATAAAACTACCTTGTAATTATAAAGTATTATGGCTGTGAACAATGTACAAACAGGCACAGAAAGTAAAATACTCCAAAAATGCAAAGAACCTAAATATTTTTGTTTCCACCGATTCACTCTTGATGTGTTAGGAGTCACAGTTCAGTAGCCTATTCTTCAGTATCTGCATTTAAGACCACCAACTGCTCTTTCTCCTCCTTCGCTCGTCGGCTCAGAGTATTGGACTTGGTAAGTAATGTTGCCCTTTTGGTTCCAGCAGCACTCTCTGCTTCCTCTGCCATGTGCTCAGCATCCTTTTGTAAACTCTCACATACACTTTCCAGTGAGACTCTCTTCCTCTTGAGTTCCTCAAGTTTTCTTTTTTGCTTTTCGCTCATCTTTCACCTTTGGTCAGAGGCGCTTTGGTTGCTCCCCCACACACTCTGACATGGTCGCATATAAGCCTCTGTGCAACAACTGTTTCCTCTGATAAGTTGCAGGTCTCCACCTCTATTCGTTCCACTTCGGCTTGCCCATAGGACAGCAGCAGCAAGTTCTTGCAGAACATCCAGAGGTCAGGATAAGGCCCACTAACTTTTTGATGTAAAAAGACATCAACTTTGGATGGTGCTGAAGGAATGAAGGATATAAAATCCAAGCCTTTTGCCTCATTGTGCAGGTGATTATCAGACTGCTGGGATATTGCATCACCTGTAATTACATTAATTACAGTAGATTAGATGCAGATCAACAATGTCAATACACAGAATCACATGTAGAATAGGAAAGTGATTTATAACCCAATTTTCCTATGATACCATAAATGTGCAATCATTTTAATTTAATCTTGAGATATCTCTAGGCTCATCAAAGAAAATATAACTGGGCTGATGCTTCTTTTCAAACACCAAGAGTCGGTCTTCTAAATACTGCTAAAATCTACGTGTTAACACTATTCAGTTCAGGGACGGATTATGGGTTGTGTGGGCCCCTGGGTAAAACGTTCGCGAGGCCCCCCCCCACCACCACCACCTGCACCACCACCACAACCACCACAAGTCAAGGGCCCTTGGCAGCCAAACACCCTCCCTATAGGGTCAGGGGACCTTGTAGGCAGAGGATCAAAGAATGTAGGCCCTCTAAAATAGACAAACGAAAATACATTGCTGATAAGCGTTGCAAATTGTTTTGGGCTTGGGGCCCACGGGCCCCCTGCACCCCAAGGGCCCCTGGGCAGCGGCCCCGCTAACCCGGTTTGTAATCCGTCCCTGATTCAGTTAGATGTGAAAAAAGAAAAGCATAATTTAAAAATAATATTCTGAACTATCCTATTCTTATCCTATGATTTACCAGCAGATATCCTGCCTGCCAACCGATTCTCCTGCGCAAACTTCTGCATGAGATTTCTCCTTTTCTGCTGGCAGTTATCTGGCTGGTGTGCATTTTGTTTGGGTCCAAGCACGTCATCTCATGTACAATCGAGTACTTCAGAGGGCATTTATCCAAGGCCTTTTTGCACATTTTTGAGAGCACAATCTGGCAATTTTTTTTAATCTGAAGGACACCAAGGTCACTTCCACTGCCTTTGGCTCCTGACTGTCTCTGACAAAAAGATGGTTTGTCAAATTTCCAGAATCTTTCTGCACACTCAGCCCAAGGTTAACACTACCTCAGCTGTACATATCAAACCAGCTCAAACTCCATGTTATTCACATATTTTTTACTTCACAATTGTTTGATACATTTGTATGTAAAGATACCAGTGAATTCACAGAAGTCCCACCTTGATGACAGCCATTCCTATATCCACCTCCTTTGGACTGAGCCAGAGTTTTTGCCTGTACAACAGCTGTACATGTTGCTACACAACACTTAAACATTCTATTTCCTCAATGAACTATTTTTTTTGCAGCAAAAGCCATGAAGCAGCAATAAAATCTTTAAAATATGCTTACCAATAAATATGGTTCTCCCATTTAAACACATGTAAAGATAAACCATGGATATTTAAAAATCATGGGTTCGTTAATGAGTTTAAATGTTATTGAATGGCTTACCTTAAACTTCTCCAGTAAGTCTTCAGCGGTGGAGTGGCTCATGTACTGTGATCCCAGAACCAGGACTGCACTCGAGAGCCATTCTCATAATTCACCCAATACCTGACATGCACATCCAGTTGTTTTCTTTTGATGGTCCTGTTCATACTTACGTCAAACATGACAACGAAGCTCCCTTTTAATATATGGAGCGAGTCCAAATCGCGCAAGAAAAGCGGTTTTATCTTTACCACAAGTGACCCTGCGAGTCAGGGAACATCACCCTGGAGACGGTGTGAATGTCATCATTGGACGTATAGGAGTGATGTCGGCAAACCGTTTGCAAAGCCCATAGCACTTCTGCTTTCAGTGTGGGTTGAGGAGGATGTACTGAAGGCATTATTTGTCATGGGATCCGGAGACACTGCCAAAACGGGTGTAGGCCTATCTTTAGAGGTTGTACTTATCTCCACTGAATAAACATAAATCTGGGCTTATTCTATACTGAACAAAAATATAAACGCAACACTCTTGTTTCTGCTCCCATTTTTCATGAGATGGACTTAAAGACCTACAATTCATTCCAGATACACAATATTACCATTTCTCTCAAACATTTCTCACAAATCAGTCTAAATGTGTGATAGTGAGCACTTCTGCTTTGCTGAGATAATCCATCCCACCTCACAGGTGTGCCACATCAAGATGCTGATCTGACATCATGGGTAGTGCACAGGTGTACCTTATACTGCCCACAATAAAAGGCCACCCTGGAATGTGCAGTTTTTTGCTTTATTGGGGGTCTGGGGACTCAGAACCGGTCAGTATCTGGTGTGACCACCATTTGCCTCATGCAATGCAACACATCTTCTTCGCATAGAGTTTATCAGATTGTCAATTGTGGCCTGTGGAATGTTGGTCCACTCCTCTTCAATGGCTGTGCGAAGTTGTTGGATATTAGTGGGAACTGGTACACGCTGTCGTATACGCCGGTCAAGCACATCCCAAACAAGAGCAGCTGACCTGAGAAATAAGAAATAAGCTAAGCTGGAAACCTGGACCCTCCGACCAAGAATGCGTGAAGTACCCTCAGAAGGTCTACTAGAAGATGTACGTAGAAGACTACTACAGATCAGCTGATCTACACCACAGCAACAGTGATCCTTGAGCTGGAGCCGGACCGTCTTTGAAGACTCCGTAAATCTCCGTATAATAATATATATCTACGGGAACGAGAAAGGAGAAAGCAGAGAACAAGAACAAGATTTGTAAATGTAAGATTTGAAGGACCCCCGGCATGAAAAATAGAATAGTTCTCGTCATTAGTGAACATGTGTCTCGTCATTGTGTATCATGGACAGTAAGAGGGGGATCAATAGAGTGTTGTTATTATAACGTCTAAAAAGTCTGTCGATAAATCAATAAGAAAATAAATGAAGTCGTTTTCGCGAACACGCGAACAGGGGCCGGACCGACTGTAGGGGGTGTGGCCAGAGACAGCCATAGCTGTCAAGTCTCCCGTTTTGGCCGGGAAACTACCGTATTTTACTTCTCTTTCCCGCCGTCCTCCCGTATTAGTATTTTCCCGTAAATCTCCCTTATATTATATAGTTGCTGGATAGTGTAGTGGTAAGATCGCCGCCTTTCACACGGGAGACCGGGGTTCGAATCCCGGTTGTGGCCAAAAATATATTTTATATATTTTATATATTTATATTTATATTTATATTATATTTTATATAATTTATATTATTTTATATTTCCTGTCTTAAAATGTAAGGGATACTGGAGCCTCCCGTTTTGGCCGGGAAACTACCGTATTTTACTTCTCTTTCCCGCCGTCCTCCCGTATTAGTATTTTCCCGTAAATCTCCCTTATATTATATAGTTGCTGGATAGTGTAGTGGTAAGATCGCCGCCTTTCACACGGGAGACCGGGGTTCGAATCCCGGTTGTGGCCAAAAATATATTTTATATATTTTATATATTTATATTTATATTTATATTATATTTTATATAATTTATATTATTTTATATTTCCTGTCTTAAAATGTAAGGGATACTGGAGCCTCCCGTTTTGGCCGGGAAACTACCGTATTTTACTTCTCTTTCCCGCCGTCCTCCCGTATTATTTTCCCGTAAATCTCCCTTATAATATATATATATATATATATTATATTATATAGTTGCTGGATAGTGTAGTGGTAAGATCGCCGCCTTTCACACGGGAGACCGGGGTTCGAATCCCGGTTGTGGCCAGAAACAACTGCTATCACAACTAGAGATTGATGAGGTACAACACGATTGCTACGACAAGGGGGAGCCAGGACGACAGGTCAGGGGGGAGATATCATCATCCCCACATTCCGAGATTGGGTACCAAGCCCCATATATATTAGTAGGCTGAATACAAGAGAGACTAGTAGGCTGAATACAAGAGAAATAAGAAATAAGCTAAGCTGGACCAAGAATGCGTGAAGTACCCTCAGAAGGTCTACTAGAAGATGTACGTAGAAGACTACTACAGATCAGCTGATCTACACCACAGCAACAGTGATCCTGGAGCCGGACCGTCTTTGAAGACTCCGTAAATCTCCGTATAATAATATATATCTACGGGAGAAAGGAGAAAGATAAAAATAATAATAATAATAATAATAATAATAAAATAATTTAATAATAAGAGAAAAATAAGAGAATAGTTCTCGTCATTAGTTCTCGATAGAATGGTTCTCGAACATGTGTCTCTGTATCATGGACAGTAATCAATAGAGTGTTGTTATTATAACGTCTAATAATGTCTAATAATGTCGATAAATCAATAAGAAAATAAATGAAGTCGTTTTCGCGAACACGCGAACAGGGGCCGGACCGACTGTAGGGGGCGTGGCCAGAGACAGCCATAGCTGTCAAGTCTCCCGTTTTGGCCGGGAAACTTTCCCGCCGTCCTCCCGTATTAGTATTTTCCCGTAAATCTCCCTTATATTATATAGTTGCTGGATAGTGTAGTGGTAAGATCGCCGCCTTTCACACGGGAGACCGGGGTTCGAATCCCGGTTGTGGCCAAAAATATATTTTATATATTTTATATATTTATATTTATATTTAAAAGCCTGAGGCGACAGTGGCAAGGAAACTCCCTCTAGCAGGAAGAAACCTTGAGTGGAACCTAGACTCAGAAGGGGACCCCATCCTCCTCTGGGCGACCAAGGAGCATGAAACTGCATTTACATTGACATTCATTAGAGTTCATATAGTTATAAAGTCCCAGTTGGTTTCATGTAGTTATATCCAGGAGTCCAGGTGCGGGTTCACACGGTGTAGTCGGCTCGGTATCAGCTCGAAAAAGAGAAGATGGAGAAGAGTTATTGCCCTACACCTAACCGGCAGGACTAAAGCAACTATGACAGCCTGCCTAAAAGAGTGACCTGGAAGGAAGCACAGGCATGAGGGTTTACAGAGGTTTTGGCGTCAAGCCACCTCCCATCCACAGCTTAAGTGATCGGCGAGAGTGGCAGGACGACAGCACCAATCCCCCCTTTCCCCTTCAATCTCAAATAACTATGAACCTCCAGATTTCCCATTCACCTTAGAAAAGAAGATTTAACTATCCAAAAGACTGGCGAAAGAGGTACATCTTAAGCCTTGACTTAAAAGCAGAGATTGTGTCTGAGTTCCGAACACTAATAGGAAGTTTATTCCATAGCTGTGGTGCTTTATGAGCAAATGCTCTTCCCCCAAAGGTAATGTTCTTTATTCTGGGTACGGATAGAATACCTCCATCTCGTCATCTAAGTGTATGATTCGGAACGCAAATGAGGTCACTCACATACTGCGGTGCAAGACCATTTACAGCTTTATAGGTTAAGAGCAGTGTTTTGTAGTCAACACGAAATCTAACTGGCAGCCAGTGCAGTGAAGATAAAATTGGGGTAATATGATTATATGTTTTAGTTTAACTATTGCTAGTAGCGGTTCAATCAATGCTGGGAGCATCGCTGAATAATTTTGATGGAACAGGTTCTAGCATACAAGTAGATGAATTTGAAGATAAAATTAAGTACATCAGTTCTGACTGGTTAACCAATATTCAATATTCAAAATGTTCTGTTTAATTGAGCATATTTTTGGTCAAAAAGTTTCATAAAGTCGTCACTGGAAAATAACCAGTGGTCTGGTTATTAGTCAGCTTGGACACCATAGTAAATAGGAATCTAGGATTATTTTTGTTTATTTCAATTAGTTCTGATAGATACTAGATGATTTGGCGGCACTAAGAGCCTTTTTGTAGCTACCCATAGCCTCTTTCCATGCTAGTTCGAACACCACTAGTTTAGTATGATGCCACTTACATTCTGTAAGGACATAAAACTTATAGGTCCTGCAGGCCCCAACTCTGATCAGCCTGCATCAGTCTATTTCAGAGCTCCGCTGGCCCAGGCAAGACTGGACTCAACTCGTCAAACCACCCCTTTTAAGGAAGGCAAAGGCCTGCCGGCTCCTGAGAGACTGGATAGGAATAACTGGAGCAGCACAGAAAAAGCAAGACCTTTCACCCCCGGAGTGACCAGAGTTCCACAATCAATCCACAGCAACAACAGCTGTCAGCCTCCAGACACAGACACCTTTTCCACTATAAACAGGATAACTCAGCACACATAGATGTTAGGGACAAATACACGCATGTTTGGTCTCGTTTGAATAGGCATGAGACGAGGAGTATTATACTCTCAGATTTAAGGCAGTATAGCTTTTCCTAAGAGAAATACAGAAACTTCGGCTCAACCCACCAAACTGAGAGAGATTCTCTCATGGTAGAACAAGGGAATTACAACCACCCCCTAAAGTGATCTGATTGGCTGGGGACTTGAGAACCAAGGTCAGCAATGCCCCTAAAATTAACCATTGACCGAAATTAGTCAGTCTTCAGAAACATGCCATCACCTGGTCTGGATACTTAAGGAAGGGCTTCAGAAGTAGTCGGGGAGTCACTCTGTAATCAGAGCTCCCGCAGAGAACTGGGTGAAAGTCTATCTGTAGTCAGATACTTTCCACAGAACTTTGTTCACTCTCAGCTGAGGAATGTGAATACATGATATGAAGACAACTGGATCACAACTGGATCACGGGGGAATCATAAGCAGGGAAGAACACACAGGCAAACAGCAGCAGCAACATTAAAGGCAGGACTGAGAAGCACATTTATACAAGGCTAAGCAGGGAGCAAACTAGAGGCACCTGAAATGAGTAACACAAGGGCAGGAAGGAGAGGTAAAACAAACGCGGAACAGGCATGGCACGTTATACCACACTAGGGAGGAAACGGGAGGTTCAGGAGGGCAGGGTGTGGCAGGGATCCGTTTCAAAATTTAATTTTGGCTTGTACAAACCTTGGTAAAAGCTGCAAAAGATCGATCAACCACTTTCTGAGCTATTGTCTTAACAAACAAAGCATCTGTTGGGGTGGCGGTGTCTGGGGAATACCATGTGTAATACACCTTGTGAAGATTTATATGTAAAACAAAATATTTTTTGATTCTATCACACATATAGAAATTATCCATCCATCCATTTTCCAAACCGCTTATCCTATTGGGTCGCGGGGGGTCCGGAGCCTATCCCAGAATCAATGGGCACGAGGCAGGGAACAACCCAGGATGGGGGGCCAGCCCATCGCAGGGCACACTCACACACCATCCACTCACACACACACACCTACGGGCAATTCAGCAACTCCAATTAGCCCCAGCATGTTTTTGGACTGTGGGGGGAAACCGGAGTACCCAGAGGAAACCCCACAACGACATGGGGAGAACATGCAAACTCCACACACATGTGACCCAGGCGGAGACACGAACCCGGGTCCCAGAGGTGTGAGGCGACAGTGCTAACCACTGCACCACCATGCCGCCCCTTATAGAAATTATTCTAGGTTTAAATAGTAATTTAGCTGAGTAACTAGGCTGAAATTCTAGATAGTTGCAATTTTAAGAATTATTACTATTATTCACAGCTTTTAAGCATGCAGTTGGATGACGGATGGATGGATATTCAGCCACCAGAAATGCCAATTGTTGTTAAGAGGATCAAAGTCTGCAAAGTAGTATGCAGGGTTTAAGGCCAGAACACAGCATACTCTCCGACAGAAAGCATAAAGTTCACTGGGGGAATTTCTGTGGCCACTGCCTGAACAGCATGTGTGGAGAATGTTTATGAGGGTCGAGCCATGCAGAGCTGCTGGCCCTGGCATGTAATGATGAATCACAAATCAGTTAAAAATCGGTGCAAATGCATGAAGATTTAAACCGGCTGATGTGGAAAATGAATCACTATTGTAGGAGTACTTCACAGTACTTTAACAGAAAAACTGGTGTAATATTACATTTGATTTCACAATGTGAGTTTGACGTCAGATGTCACTGCGTATCACGTCGACATCGTACGTCAGTTTTTGGTTTTGAGCGAACGCGAGATGATGAATGAATTTGAAACTGAGGACGGCACAGTGGTTAGTGCTGGCTTCGGTCCAGGGCCCTTTCTGTGTGGAGTTCGCATGCTCTCCCCGTTTTCGCCGGGGACTCCAGGTTCCTCCCACGGTCCAAAAGCATGCAGGATAGGTTGACTGGTGAGTCTAAATTGGCCCTGTAGTTGTGTGAGTGTGTGCGACCTGCGGTGTGTAGGTGACTGCCTGGGCTTGGTTCCTGTCTGCGCCCCTTGTTCCCGGGATAGGCTCCGGTCTCCCCCGCGATCTCAGTTGGGATTAAGTGGTTTCAGAAAATGGATGGATGGACGCACCGCTCGATCTTCAATTGGCGGTGTGGCAGCATATTAGCTTTCCGGTAATCACAAACGAGGAGGAAACAGCGAGAAAAGCACAGACAAGACATAAACTGCATGCAAACATTGTAATAGACTGATAACATACACAAACAGGTCCACTGGCACCACCGTGAGCTGAGTGAAGATTATTAAAAGGGCAAAGCACGCTAAAAAGCTGCACATGCAAACCTTAGCTTATTTATTTGATTTATTTTTTTTTATTTACTTATTTTGATTTGGGATTTTTTTCAACAGTATTTTATTCAAATTCAGTTGCACTGTTCACAACAGTGTCAACAGTTCAGAAAGATAAATATAAGAATATTTTTGAATATATTTGTCTGCAGCTCATTCTGCAAAAAATGAGAAAATTGTATCGTGAACTCAGAATCGTGAATCGTATCAAATGGTGAGTTGAATGTATCGTTACATCCCTAGTTCTTACAGTAGTACTATGGTATGGTGGAGCCACATGACAGGAAGGCAGTACATTGCGAAGTCTGTTAAGAACATCATTCGCACTGAACTGCCCTCCATTGACCAGCTGTACTTTAACTGCCACAGTAACAAGGTTCAGTCTATAATCCAGGACTCTGACCACCATCCACAAACACTGACTAGCAGATTCATGAACAGCTTCATTCGCCAAACAATTCAAACCTGCAGCTTTTGCATCCCCTGTAACAGTCATTTCCACGGCAGCTGCACTGTACAGCTGTTACTGCACTTTATCCACCACTGACCACGTATCATCCAGTTTTGTCCTGCTTTGTATCGCACTGTTTCTGCACCATGTTGTCTTGTACTCCCTTGTGTTGTTATGCACCATCTGTGTTGTTCTGAGCAGTGCCATGATGCAATATTACAAAAAGATCTTGAGGAAATGCAGAGTTCTGGAGGAGATTCTCACAGATCATGGCATGTGTTTATACTGAAGAAACTGTACAAATTGCTAGACATAAAACACAGGACTGGCAACTGTGGTACGTTTTAACACCTTGATAAAAAACTTAAAATCCATAGTAAGTAGGACAACCTCATAGAACCTTTACTAGTCATTGTTCAGAAGATTAACACGGATTAAAAACCATTACTATGAAAGCACGCTAATCAGTTAAGTTGATTATGTGGAGAGAGAGAAAAAAAACTGTCTTTGAAAAAGATCAACCATAGAACGAAGCTGCAGCATTGACACCCCCTAGTGGTGATTTGAAGATAGTTCTGTCTGTAGCAGCTAAGCAGTAGATTTGGCGTCAGGTGCCATGACAAACTCAGTGCTGCTCGGTTTGAACGGCAGAAGCACAAAAATAAAGGGGGCATCTACTGCACGCCCCCCACCCTTGAAAATGGTACAAATTATCATGCAACAGTTTTCTTAAGTAAGTCTTTTTGGGCGTCTGCAGAAACCTCCACGATGCGATTGCCCTGATTAAGAAGTGCGCAGCGGATACAATTTGGGATGCATCGTTCATCCGATTTATTAATATATAATTATTAGTATGTCTATATTATTTTAGAAACGTTACTTGACGAATATTTTTCATTGAGATTGATTCCCCGTTTAAAATTTTGGTGACACTTCATATTTTTTAAGAGAGACAGACAATTTGACGCATGCAATTTGCAGAAATATGTTGTGCCGCTATAAAGTACACAGGCAGCATGACAAACATAAGTACTCACTGAAGCCACGACATACGCCCGGCTGGCCCCAGCGGTACCCCTAAGAAGAAGGCTTTTTTCACAACCCACGACCATCACGAGGGCAAAAAAAACTGAATAGCCTAGAATTTAGTTAATTACAAGGCACATATTTATTGGAGCAAGAGCTCTAACATAAAACTACCTTGTAATTATAAAGTATTATGGCTGTGAACAATGTACAAACAGGCACAGAAAGTAAAATACTCCAAAAATGCAAAGAACCTAAATATTTTTGTTTCCACCGATTCACTCTTGATGTGTTAGGAGTCACAGTTCAGTAGCCTATTCTTCAGTATCTGCATTTAAGACCACCAACTGCTCTTTCTCCTCCTTCGCTCGTCGGCTCAGAGTATTGGACTTGGTAAGTAATGTTGCCCTTTTGGTTCCAGCAGCACTCTCTGCTTCCTCTGCCATGTGCTCAGCATCCTTTTGTAAACTCTCACATACACTTTCCAGTGAGACTCTCTTCCTCTTGAGTTCCTCAAGTTTTCTTTTTTGCTTTTCGCTCATCTTTCACCTTTGGTCAGAGGCGCTTTGGTTGCTCCCCCACACACTCTGACATGGTCGCATATAAGCCTCTGTGCAACAACTGTTTCCTCTGATAAGTTGCAGGTCTCCACCTCTATTCGTTCCACTTCGGCTTGCCCATAGGACAGCAGCAGCAAGTTCTTGCAGAACATCCAGAGGTCAGGATAAGGCCCACTAACTTTTTGATGTAAAAAGACATCAACTTTGGATGGTGCTGAAGGAATGAAGGATATAAAATCCAAGCCTTTTGCCTCATTGTGCAGGTGATTATCAGACTGCTGGGATATTGCATCACCTGTAATTACATTAATTACAGTAGATTAGATGCAGATCAACAATGTCAATACACAGAATCACATGTAGAATAGGAAAGTGATTTATAACCCAATTTTCCTATGATACCATAAATGTGCAATCATTTTAATTTAATCTTGAGATATCTCTAGGCTCATCAAAGAAAATATAACTGGGCTGATGCTTCTTTTCAAACACCAAGAGTCGGTCTTCTAAATACTGCTAAAATCTACGTGTTAACACTATTCAGTTCAGGGACGGATTATGGGTTGTGTGGGCCCCTGGGTAAAACGTTCGCGAGGCCCCCCCCCACCACCACCACCTGCACCACCACCACAACCACCACAAGTCAAGGGCCCTTGGCAGCCAAACACCCTCCCTATAGGGTCAGGGGACCTTGTAGGCAGAGGATCAAAGAATGTAGGCCCTCTAAAATAGACAAACGAAAATACATTGCTGATAAGCGTTGCAAATTGTTTTGGGCTTGGGGCCCACGGGCCCCCTGCACCCCAAGGGCCCCTGGGCAGCGGCCCCGCTAACCCGGTTTGTAATCCGTCCCTGATTCAGTTAGATGTGAAAAAAGAAAAGCATAATTTAAAAATAATATTCTGAACTATCCTATTCTTATCCTATGATTTACCAGCAGATATCCTGCCTGCCAACCGATTCTCCTGCGCAAACTTCTGCATGAGATTTCTCCTTTTCTGCTGGCAGTTATCTGGCTGGTGTGCATTTTGTTTGGGTCCAAGCACGTCATCTCATGTACAATCGAGTACTTCAGAGGGCATTTATCCAAGGCCTTTTTGCACATTTTTGAGAGCACAATCTGGCAATTTTTTTTAATCTGAAGGACACCAAGGTCAATATATTTTATATATTTTATATATTTATATTTATATTTATATTATATTTTATATAATTTATATTATTTTATATTTCCTGTCTTAAAATGTAAGGGATACTGGAGCCTCCCGTTTTGGCCGGGAAACTACCGTATTTTACTTCTCTTTCCCGCCGTCCTCCCGTATTAGTATTTTCCCGTAAATCTCCCTTATATTATATAGTTGCTGGATAGTGTAGTGGTAAGATCGCCGCCTTTCACACGGGAGACCGGGGTTCGAATCCCGGTTGTGGCCAAAAATATATTTTATATATTTTATATATTTATATTTATATTTAAAAGCCTGAGGCGACAGTGGCAAGGAAACTCCCTCTAGCAGGAAGAAACCTTGAGTGGAACCTAGACTCAGAAGGGGACCCCATCCTCCTCTGGGCGACCAAGGAGCATGAAACTGCATTTACATTGACATTCATTAGAGTTCATATAGTTATAAAGTCCCAGTTGGTTTCATGTAGTTATATCCAGGAGTCCAGGTGCGGGTTCACACGGTGTAGTCGGCTCGGTATCAGCTCGAAAAAGAGAAGATGGAGAAGAGTTATTGCCCTACACCTAACCGGCAGGACTAAAGCAACTATGACAGCCTGCCTAAAAGAGTGACCTGGAAGGAAGCACAGGCATGAGGGTTTACAGAGGTTTTGGCGTCAAGCCACCTCCCATCCACAGCTTAAGTGATCGGCGAGAGTGGCAGGACGACAGCACCAATCCCCCCTTTCCCCTTCAATCTCAAATAACTATGAACCTCCAGATTTCCCATTCACCTTAGAAAAGAAGATTTAACTATCCAAAAGACTGGCGAAAGAGGTACATCTTAAGCCTTGACTGAGTTCCGAACACTAATAGGAAGTTTATTCCATAGCTGTGGTGCTTTATGAGCAAATGCTCTTCCCCCAAAGGTAATGTTCTTTATTCTGGGTACGGATAGAATACCTCCATCTCGTCATCTAAGTGTATGATTCGGAACGCAAATGAGGTCACTCACATACTGCGGTGCAAGACCATTTACAGCTTTATAGGTTAAGAGCAGTGTTTTGTAGTCAACACGAAATCTAACTGGCAGCCAGTGCAGTGAAGATAAAATTGGGGTAATATGATTATATGTTTTAGTTTAACTATTGCTAGTAGCGGTTCAATCAATGCTGGGAGCATCGCTGAATAATTTTGATGGAACAGGTTCTAGCATACAAGTAGATGAATTTGAAGATAAAATTAAGTACATCAGTTCTGACTGGTTAACCAATATTCAATATTCAAAATGTTCTGTTTAATTGAGCATATTTTTGGTCAAAAAGTTTCATAAAGTCGTCACTGGAAAATAACCAGTGGTCTGGTTATTAGTCAGCTTGGACACCATAGTAAATAGGAATCTAGGATTATTTTTGTTTATTTCAATTAGTTCTGATAGATACTAGATGATTTGGCGGCACTAAGAGCCTTTTTGTAGCTACCCATAGCCTCTTTCCATGCTAGTTCGAACACCACTAGTTTAGTATGATGCCACTTACATTCTGTAAGGACATAAAACTTATAGGTCCTGCAGGCCCCAACTCTGATCAGCCTGCATCAGTCTATTTCAGAGCTCCGCTGGCCCAGGCAAGACTGGACTCAACTCGTCAAACCACCCCTTTTAAGGAAGGCAAAGGCCTGCCGGCTCCTGAGAGACTGGATAGGAATAACTGGAGCAGCACAGAAAAAGCAAGACCTTTCACCCCCGGAGTGACCAGAGTTCCACAATCAATCCACAGCAACAACAGCTGTCAGCCTCCAGACACAGACACCTTTTCCACTATAAACAGGATAACTCAGCACACATAGATGTTAGGGACAAATACACGCATGTTTGGTCTCGTTTGAATAGGCATGAGACGAGGAGTATTATACTCTCAGATTTAAGGCAGTATAGCTTTTCCTAAGAGAAATACAGAAACTTCGGCTCAACCCACCAAACTGAGAGAGATTCTCTCATGGTAGAACAAGGGAATTACAACCACCCCCTAAAGTGATCTGATTGGCTGGGGACTTGAGAACCAAGGTCAGCAATGCCCCTAAAATTAACCATTGACCGAAATTAGTCAGTCTTCAGAAACATGCCATCACCTGGTCTGGATACTTAAGGAAGGGCTTCAGAAGTAGTCGGGGAGTCACTCTGTAATCAGAGCTCCCGCAGAGAACTGGGTGAAAGTCTATCTGTAGTCAGATACTTTCCACAGAACTTTGTTCACTCTCAGCTGAGGAATGTGAATACATGATATGAAGACAACTGGATCACAACTGGATCACGGGGGAATCATAAGCAGGGAAGAACACACAGGCAAACAGCAGCAGCAACATTAAAGGCAGGACTGAGAAGCACATTTATACAAGGCTAAGCAGGGAGCAAACTAGAGGCACCTGAAATGAGTAACACAAGGGCAGGAAGGAGAGGTAAAACAAACGCGGAACAGGCATGGCACGTTATACCACACTAGGGAGGAAACGGGAGGTTCAGGAGGGCAGGGTGTGGCAGGGATCCGTTTCAAAATTTAATTTTGGCTTGTACAAACCTTGGTAAAAGCTGCAAAAGATCGATCAACCACTTTCTGAGCTATTGTCTTAACAAACAAAGCATCTGTTGGGGTGGCGGTGTCTGGGGAATACCATGTGTAATACACCTTGTGAAGATTTATATGTAAAACAAAATATTTTTTGATTCTATCACACATATAGAAATTATCCATCCATCCATTTTCCAAACCGCTTATCCTATTGGGTCGCGGGGGGTCCGGAGCCTATCCCAGAATCAATGGGCACGAGGCAGGGAACAACCCAGGATGGGGGGCCAGCCCATCGCAGGGCACACTCACACACCATCCACTCACACACACACACCTACGGGCAATTCAGCAACTCCAATTAGCCCCAGCATGTTTTTGGACTGTGGGGGGAAACCGGAGTACCCAGAGGAAACCCCACAACGACATGGGGAGAACATGCAAACTCCACACACATGTGACCCAGGCGGAGACACGAACCCGGGTCCCAGAGGTGTGAGGCGACAGTGCTAACCACTGCACCACCATGCCGCCCCTTATAGAAATTATTCTAGGTTTAAATAGTAATTTAGCTGAGTAACTAGGCTGAAATTCTAGATAGTTGCAATTTTAAGAATTATTACTATTATTCACAGCTTTTAAGCATGCAGTTGGATGACGGATGGATGGATATTCAGCCACCAGAAATGCCAATTGTTGTTAAGAGGATCAAAGTCTGCAAAGTAGTATGCAGGGTTTAAGGCCAGAACACAGCATACTCTCCGACAGAAAGCATAAAGTTCACTGGGGGAATTTCTGTGGCCACTGCCTGAACAGCATGTGTGGAGAATGTTTATGAGGGTCGAGCCATGCAGAGCTGCTGGCCCTGGCATGTAATGATGAATCACAAATCAGTTAAAAATCGGTGCAAATGCATGAAGATTTAAACCGGCTGATGTGGAAAATGAATCACTATTGTAGGAGTACTTCACAGTACTTTAACAGAAAAACTGGTGTAATATTACATTTGATTTCACAATGTGAGTTTGACGTCAGATGTCACTGCGTATCACGTCGACATCGTACGTCAGTTTTTGGTTTTGAGCGAACGCGAGATGATGAATGAATTTGAAACTGAGGACGGCACAGTGGTTAGTGCTGGCTTCGGTCCAGGGCCCTTTCTGTGTGGAGTTCGCATGCTCTCCCCGTTTTCGCCGGGGACTCCAGGTTCCTCCCACGGTCCAAAAGCATGCAGGATAGGTTGACTGGTGAGTCTAAATTGGCCCTGTAGTTGTGTGAGTGTGTGCGACCTGCGGTGTGTAGGTGACTGCCTGGGCTTGGTTCCTGTCTGCGCCCCTTGTTCCCGGGATAGGCTCCGGTCTCCCCCGCGATCTCAGTTGGGATTAAGTGGTTTCAGAAAATGGATGGATGGACGCACCGCCCGATCTTCAATTGGCGGTGTGGCAGCATATTAGCTTTCCGGTAATCACAAACGAGGAGGAAACAGCGAGAAAAGCACAGACAAGACATAAACTGCATGCAAACATTGTAATAGACTGATAACATACACAAACAGGTCCACTGGCACCACCGTGAGCTGAGTGAAGATTATTAAAAGGGCAAAGCACGCTAAAAAGCTGCACATGCAAACCTTAGCTTATTTATTTGATTTATTTTTTTTTATTTACTTATTTTGATTTGGGATTTTTTTCAACAGTATTTTATTCAAATTCAGTTGCACTGTTCACAACAGTGTCAACAGTTCAGAAAGATAAATATAAGAATATTTTTGAATATATTTGTCTGCAGCTCATTCTGCAAAAAATGAGAAAATTGTATCGTGAACTCAGAATCGTGAATCGTATCAAATGGTGAGTTGAATGTATCGTTACATCCCTAGTTCTTACAGTAGTACTATGGTATGGTGGAGCCACATGACAGGAAGGCAGTACATTGCGAAGTCTGTTAAGAACATCATTCGCACTGAACTGCCCTCCATTGACCAGCTGTACTTTAACTGCCACAGTAACAAGGTTCAGTCTATAATCCAGGACTCTGACCACCATCCACAAACACTGACTAGCAGATTCATGAACAGCTTCATTCGCCAAACAATTCAAACCTGCAGCTTTTGCATCCCCTGTAACAGTCATTTCCACGGCAGCTGCACTGTACAGCTGTTACTGCACTTTATCCACCACTGACCACGTATCATCCAGTTTTGTCCTGCTTTGTATCGCACTGTTTCTGCACCATGTTGTCTTGTACTCCCTTGTGTTGTTATGCACCATCTGTGTTGTTCTGAGCAGTGCCATGATGCAATATTACAAAAAGATCTTGAGGAAATGCAGAGTTCTGGAGGAGATTCTCACAGATCATGGCATGTGTTTATACTGAAGAAACTGTACAAATTGCTAGACATAAAACACAGGACTGGCAACTGTGGTACGTTTTAACACCTTGATAAAAAACTTAAAATCCATAGTAAGTAGGACAACCTCATAGAACCTTTACTAGTCATTGTTCAGAAGATTAACACGGATTAAAAACCATTACTATGAAAGCACGCTAATCAGTTAAGTTGATTATGTGGAGAGAGAGAAAAAAAACTGTCTTTGAAAAAGATCAACCATAGAACGAAGCTGCAGCATTGACACCCCCTAGTGGTGATTTGAAGATAGTTCTGTCTGTAGCAGCTAAGCAGTAGATTTGGCGTCAGGTGCCATGACAAACTCAGTGCTGCTCGGTTTGAACGGCAGAAGCACAAAAATAAAGGGGGCATCTACTGCACGCCCCCCACCCTTGAAAATGGTACAAATTATCATGCAACAGTTTTCTTAAGTAAGTCTTTTTGGGCGTCTGCAGAAACCTCCACGATGCGATTGCCCTGATTAAGAAGTGCGCAGCGGATACAATTTGGGATGCATCGTTCATCCGATTTATTAATATATAATTATTAGTATGTCTATATTATTTTAGAAACGTTACTTGACGAATATTTTTCATTGAGATTGATTCCCCGTTTAAAATTTTGGTGACACTTCATATTTTTTAAGAGAGACAGACAATTTGACGCATGCAATTTGCAGAAATATGTTGTGCCGCTATAAAGTACACAGGCAGCATGACAAACATAAGTACTCACTGAAGCCACGACATACGCCCGGCTGGCCCCAGCGGTACCCCTAAGAAGAAGGCTTTTTTCACAACCCACGACCATCACGAGGGCAAAAAAAACTGAATAGCCTAGAATTTAGTTAATTACAAGGCACATATTTATTGGAGCAAGAGCTCTAACATAAAACTACCTTGTAATTATAAAGTATTATGGCTGTGAACAATGTACAAACAGGCACAGAAAGTAAAATACTCCAAAAATGCAAAGAACCTAAATATTTTTGTTTCCACCGATTCACTCTTGATGTGTTAGGAGTCACAGTTCAGTAGCCTATTCTTCAGTATCTGCATTTAAGACCACCAACTGCTCTTTCTCCTCCTTCGCTCGTCGGCTCAGAGTATTGGACTTGGTAAGTAATGTTGCCCTTTTGGTTCCAGCAGCACTCTCTGCTTCCTCTGCCATGTGCTCAGCATCCTTTTGTAAACTCTCACATACACTTTCCAGTGAGACTCTCTTCCTCTTGAGTTCCTCAAGTTTTCTTTTTTGCTTTTCGCTCATCTTTCACCTTTGGTCAGAGGCGCTTTGGTTGCTCCCCCACACACTCTGACATGGTCGCATATAAGCCTCTGTGCAACAACTGTTTCCTCTGATAAGTTGCAGGTCTCCACCTCTATTCGTTCCACTTCGGCTTGCCCATAGGACAGCAGCAGCAAGTTCTTGCAGAACATCCAGAGGTCAGGATAAGGCCCACTAACTTTTTGATGTAAAAAGACATCAACTTTGGATGGTGCTGAAGGAATGAAGGATATAAAATCCAAGCCTTTTGCCTCATTGTGCAGGTGATTATCAGACTGCTGGGATATTGCATCACCTGTAATTACATTAATTACAGTAGATTAGATGCAGATCAACAATGTCAATACACAGAATCACATGTAGAATAGGAAAGTGATTTATAACCCAATTTTCCTATGATACCATAAATGTGCAATCATTTTAATTTAATCTTGAGATATCTCTAGGCTCATCAAAGAAAATATAACTGGGCTGATGCTTCTTTTCAAACACCAAGAGTCGGTCTTCTAAATACTGCTAAAATCTACGTGTTAACACTATTCAGTTCAGGGACGGATTATGGGTTGTGTGGGCCCCTGGGTAAAACGTTCGCGAGGCCCCCCCCCACCACCACCACCTGCACCACCACCACAACCACCACAAGTCAAGGGCCCTTGGCAGCCAAACACCCTCCCTATAGGGTCAGGGGACCTTGTAGGCAGAGGATCAAAGAATGTAGGCCCTCTAAAATAGACAAACGAAAATACATTGCTGATAAGCGTTGCAAATTGTTTTGGGCTTGGGGCCCACGGGCCCCCTGCACCCCAAGGGCCCCTGGGCAGCGGCCCCGCTAACCCGGTTTGTAATCCGTCCCTGATTCAGTTAGATGTGAAAAAAGAAAAGCATAATTTAAAAATAATATTCTGAACTATCCTATTCTTATCCTATGATTTACCAGCAGATATCCTGCCTGCCAACCGATTCTCCTGCGCAAACTTCTGCATGAGATTTCTCCTTTTCTGCTGGCAGTTATCTGGCTGGTGTGCATTTTGTTTGGGTCCAAGCACGTCATCTCATGTACAATCGAGTACTTCAGAGGGCATTTATCCAAGGCCTTTTTGCACATTTTTGAGAGCACAATCTGGCAATTTTTTTTAATCTGAAGGACACCAAGGTCACTTCCACTGCCTTTGGCTCCTGACTGTCTCTGACAAAAAGATGGTTTGTCAAATTTCCAGAATCTTTCTGCACACTCAGCCCAAGGTTAACACTACCTCAGCTGTACATATCAAACCAGCTCAAACTCCATGTTATTCACATATTTTTTACTTCACAATTGTTTGATACATTTGTATGTAAAGATACCAGTGAATTCACAGAAGTCCCACCTTGATGACAGCCATTCCTATATCCACCTCCTTTGGACTGAGCCAGAGTTTTTGCCTGTACAACAGCTGTACATGTTGCTACACAACACTTAAACATTCTATTTCCTCAATGAACTATTTTTTTTGCAGCAAAAGCCATGAAGCAGCAATAAAATCTTTAAAATATGCTTACCAATAAATATGGTTCTCCCATTTAAACACATGTAAAGATAAACCATGGATATTTAAAAATCATGGGTTCGTTAATGAGTTTAAATGTTATTGAATGGCTTACCTTAAACTTCTCCAGTAAGTCTTCAGCGGTGGAGTGGCTCATGTACTGTGATCCCAGAACCAGGACTGCACTCGAGAGCCATTCTCATAATTCACCCAATACCTGACATGCACATCCAGTTGTTTTCTTTTGATGGTCCTGTTCATACTTACGTCAAACATGACAACGAAGCTCCCTTTTAATATATGGAGCGAGTCCAAATCGCGCAAGAAAAGCGGTTTTATCTTTACCACAAGTGACCCTGCGAGTCAGGGAACATCACCCTGGAGACGGTGTGAATGTCATCATTGGACGTATAGGAGTGATGTCGGCAAACCGTTTGCAAAGCCCATAGCACTTCTGCTTTCAGTGTGGGTTGAGGAGGATGTACTGAAGGCATTATTTGTCATGGGATCCGGAGACACTGCCAAAACGGGTGTAGGCCTATCTTTAGAGGTTGTACTTATCTCCACTGAATAAACATAAATCTGGGCTTATTCTATACTGAACAAAAATATAAACGCAACACTCTTGTTTCTGCTCCCATTTTTCATGAGATGGACTTAAAGACCTACAATTCATTCCAGATACACAATATTACCATTTCTCTCAAACATTTCTCACAAATCAGTCTAAATGTGTGATAGTGAGCACTTCTGCTTTGCTGAGATAATCCATCCCACCTCACAGGTGTGCCACATCAAGATGCTGATCTGACATCATGGGTAGTGCACAGGTGTACCTTATACTGCCCACAATAAAAGGCCACCCTGGAATGTGCAGTTTTTTGCTTTATTGGGGGTCTGGGGACTCAGAACCGGTCAGTATCTGGTGTGACCACCATTTGCCTCATGCAATGCAACACATCTTCTTCGCATAGAGTTTATCAGATTGTCAATTGTGGCCTGTGGAATGTTGGTCCACTCCTCTTCAATGGCTGTGCGAAGTTGTTGGATATTAGTGGGAACTGGTACACGCTGTCGTATACGCCGGTCAAGCACATCCCAAACAAGAGCAGCTGACCTGAGAAATAAGAAATAAGCTAAGCTGGAAACCTGGACCCTCCGACCAAGAATGCGTGAAGTACCCTCAGAAGGTCTACTAGAAGATGTACGTAGAAGACTACTACAGATCAGCTGATCTACACCACAGCAACAGTGATCCTTGAGCTGGAGCCGGACCGTCTTTGAAGACTCCGTAAATCTCCGTATAATAATATATATCTACGGGAACGAGAAAGGAGAAAGCAGAGAACAAGAACAAGATTTGTAAATGTAAGATTTGAAGGACCCCCGGCATGAAAAATAGAATAGTTCTCGTCATTAGTGAACATGTGTCTCGTCATTGTGTATCATGGACAGTAAGAGGGGGATCAATAGAGTGTTGTTATTATAACGTCTAAAAAGTCTGTCGATAAATCAATAAGAAAATAAATGAAGTCGTTTTCGCGAACACGCGAACAGGGGCCGGACCGACTGTAGGGGGCGTGGCCAGAGACAGCCATAGCTGTCAAGTCTCCCGTTTTGGCCGGGAAACTACCGTATTTTACTTCTCTTTCCCGCCGTCCTCCCGTATTAGTATTTTCCCGTAAATCTCCCTTATATTATATAGTTGCTGGATAGTGTAGTGGTAAGATCGCCGCCTTTCACACGGGAGACCGGGGTTCGAATCCCGGTTGTGGCCAAAAATATATTTTATATATTTTATATATTTATATATTTTATATTTCCTGTCTAAAATGTAAGGGATACTGGAGCCTGGTTGCGGATGGCTCACGGCGGGTGCCGGAAAATTTCCTTTATTTTCAAATCCAAACCTTGACAGGTATGCTGCTGTTCCAAATCATGGGTGCATGTTACAAGTGCGGAACATATTTTAACTTAGTACTAACTTAGCATCATATTTGATCTGATTCGACTGAATATCCCAGGTTTCCATCTCTCATGCATCTGGTGTGACGTGTTTTCAGACTCTCAGGCTGGCGCAAAGAAATCTTACGGGAATTGAACGTCTCACTCCGGCCAGCTTACCAAAGTTCGGTAACCTTGGTATTGTGTGTAGGAGATTCGCTATAACTATAATTTCGTTCTCCATTTACATGCCCGTAGTGTCTTTAAGTGTTATGTAGTTTTGCCTGAAACGCAAAAATAAAACAAAGCAATTAAAGCCGATCAGTGGCTCAAATTGTGCTGTAGCGATTGAAGAACTTTTGTCGGAAGTTGGATTCGAACTTGGGATGCCTTACTTGGGAGAACAGAATACCAGAATAGAGTAGGTTAAGTCCAGCCTTGGCTTCCAAGCTGACGTTTTTCTACATATGTGCTTGTGTATCATGGACAGTAAGAGGGGGCAGGCAAGGAGAGAATTTCTCTCTTTGGGGATCAATAGAGTGTTGTTATTATAACGTCTAAAAAGTATGATGGTCTGTCGATAAATCAATAAGAAAATAAATGAAGTCGTTTTCGCGAACACGCCGAATTATAACTATAATTTCGTTCTCCATTTACATGCCCGTAGTGTCTTTAACCGGCTGCACAAACTGGATCCGCCTCCATTACGACACAACTTTGCCCTTATTGGCTTAAGAATTTAGTCACATACATGACGTATATCTGCTATTTCTCCCGAGAAGCAGGTAAAGCAGTGGTAACTGCTTTGTAGTTAATTTACCTGGTAAAATTAAGTTTAAATAAATGATATAAATACTGTAATAGTACTCGTGAGCTTTGTTTATTTGTTATTAGTTATTGTAATGTTGCGCTGCTTTATTTGTTTAATCGTCTAGTCTGTGGAGACATTCAAGTTAATCAAATAAGAATTGCACTGTACACTGTACATGACCATAAAAACTTTGTATCCTTGAAATAAATGTTTTTGATCTTTTCCTTGGCAGTTATCTTTTTACACAGGGCCTCTATGTACACGATAGTTTTTTTTTTCACGACTAACAGTATGGATCAGGAGTTGGTTATTGTAAAAGAAGTAATGTGCATGCAGGTGATATTTGTATAGATTTATCCACACCCTTGTAGCAGTGCTGCCATTGCAGTCAGATCTCGCAAACTAGGAGTATTAGTTGTCTTTATTTCTCTTTATTTCTTGACGCCAACCCTCTCCATTAATCCGGGCTTGGGACTGGCACCTACCTGAGCTGGCTTGCTCCCTTAAGTGGCTGGGTTAGGCTAAACTATATATATATATTTACCAAGACTACAATAAAACATCTCGAAATGTGTAGTCTAGCAAAACGCAGTTTAAAGAAGGTAGCCTACCTGGCGAAATTGCAAACAAATTAAGGGCGTTAGGCAGCCTTTAGATCCTACCCATCATGCACTGCAGTTTTTTGCTAATTCCTCAAATGGAAAACTGTCCATCCATCCATCCATTTTCCAAACCGCTTATCCTACTGGATCGCGGGGGTCTGGAGCCTATCCCGGAAGCAATGGGCACGAGGACAGGGAACAACTCAGGATGGCGGGCCAGCCCATCGCAGGGCACACTCACACACTATTCACTCACGCATACACTCCTATGGGCAATTTAGCAACTCCAATTAGCCTCAGCATGTTTTTGGACTGTGGGGGAAACCAGAGTACCCGGAGGAAACCCCACGATGACATGGGTAGAACATGCAAACTCCACACACATGTGACCCAGGTGGAGACTCGAACCCGGGCCCTAGAGGTGTGAGGCAACAGTGCTAACCACTGCACCACCATGCTGCCCCCTAAATGGAAAACCATTAAATACAAAAGGAAAACAAAAGTGCTGTAAGACTGTATACTTATGTGTATGTTAGTAAAGGCTGTAGCTGACACAACGGACCCCACTAATTAGAAAGGGGTAATTGTACACATGTGGCATCCAGTATGTTCTTCTATAACAGTTTTAAAAAAAAAAAAAACTCACATTACACAAATTGGCACTATCAAAACGAGGATTATGGGGAAAATGGGGACTGTGATGGAGATTACATACACGTAGGCATGGTATTTAGTTTTTTTTTAATCTGGTCACCTTCCAGAGTAATTGTAAACTAAAACCATCTTCACCCTATTTGATTCTTTATAAATGGACAATCAGTCGTGCAGTAAATGGGGGTATAGAGAGACACAGAGCTTGTCTAACAAGAAACCCTGGGAAGCTAACATTAATAGGGTGGGTATGGATAGCAAAACCATTGATACAGATTACAGATTTATATCTCACCTGAACCCTGGCGGGCTCCGTGCCAATAGGGGTTGGGATTAGGGTTAGTTAACTTAAGTAGTAATATTGATGTGTATATTCTCCTATTCTCCAGTCAGTGAATCGTGAAACGTAATGTTAATATGTTTCTATACCTATATGTTCTGCTTAAAAACCCATAAAGGCAAGCACAGTGTTTAGACATTCTGTTACTTAGACTAGTAAACACTAAGATCCTTCAGCTTTCAATTAACCTGACACAACAGTCTAAACAACAAATGTGTGCCATGTCATTTGTCATCTTTACATCTTGTATCCTTTATATGGTAATTGGATTTTCAAGGTGGAATTGCAGGTCGATCATTTTAAGGATCTAGATGTAAACCTCCCTGGTGTTGCTTTAATATTTTTTTTGCACAATTTGCTTCACACACTTCCTCCAGCAGAGAAGCTTACAATACTACACCCCACCAAATGACTGGATGATGCCTTTTTATTTAAGGTCTGGCTGTGAGCCTCGATTACCGATACACTATCTTCAGGCTCCTGCCGGGATCAGTCAGTATGGTGGACCTTTGGAGGAATGGGTACAAAACCATCAGGAAAGTTTGCAGGTGCTTCAAGAGTATGTGAAGGCTTAGTTGGAGGAACAAGCCACACCACGAAATCGGAAACACAATGAGTTGGTTAATGATTAGGGGTTTGATGAAGGTCAGCTGGTGTGTTTGCGGAACCATGTTCGAGGTAAAATACAGGATCATTGGGATGCCTGTTTGTATATGGTAGTTCGGTGTCCCCAAGATCAGGGTGCAGTTTACTCTGCAACTCCAATGGAGGGGGACGGGGTTGTCCGTCAAGTTCACCGAACAGAGTTGCGTCCAGTACCACAGGGGGTTGTTATGTCAGGGGAAGATGTTCTGGTAATGTCTCCTGAGTCTGGGTTGCCCACAGGGGCAACAGAAATGGAATCGGATGAGGACTCTGTGGTTTTACGGGGACAGGGCTGGTGGGAGGGGTCGCAATAGAGCATCCACAAGTAGGCCTCGTATAATGGAGGAGGTTATGTCCCCCCCGAGGTGTAGAGACCAGTTAAACGTTCGGTGAGGTCCACCACTGGTCATCATACCAACCCTTATAAGTTACCACGGTCAGTGAATGATCGTTCGGTTGGGGAGGAAGACCAGTGGTTTGGGGATAGAATTCTTAGCTGTGATCGTTGGGTCATCAATTTCATTTTGGGGGATGGATTGTAGCCAGGCAATTATAGGCAGGTATAGGAACTGCAGTTCGGACTGGAGGCATAGCCGGGGCGAGATGGCTGTGCATGTTCCGATGGTAGGGCATATTGGCAAAGGAGCAGGCACGGGAAAGACAGGCAGGGTCCTGATAGATTTGGGGGAGCATCGGCGGGCATATTGAATTTGCAGTGTAGCAGCCTTTCTGTTTGCTTGTTTCAGGGGTGAACAATCTTATCCGCAAAGGGCCGGTGTGTATGCAGGTTTTCGCTGCAACTCCCTAATTAGATTTCTAATTAGAGGACTGATTAGCTGAAGAGTCCTCATACCTGGTTTTGAAGAGCTGACCTAAAGGTTACCCCAAAAACCTGTTTTTTTTTTTGTTTGAATGGGGCAGTGAGTCATGGGGTAAACTACTGTTCTTTAGGGGTTTTCAAGGTGGAATTACGGGTCGATAATTTTAAGGATCAGGTTGTAAACCTCCCTGGTGTTGCTTTAATATGTTTTATCTGAGGTTGTATCGTGTATTATCAAGCCAGCCGGCTTAGTGGCCTCGGGAGCGGGGTTTAGTGGGAGCAGCTGGCTAGTTTTATTTTCTTTTTTGTTTGTGTCTTTTTCTTTGTTGTATGTATATTTTGGGTTCATTATTAGGCAGGCTGGGCCTTTTGGCACCTGTAGTCTGGGTGCTGGATTGCCCATAGGGGTCTTTTTTATTGCTGTGATTTGCTGTGTCATTCACTAGTGTGATTTGTGCTGGATGTGTTTTTAAGGTTGTGCTGTGGCGTGTACCTGAGCAAACTTTGGGCAACCTGTTCTCTTGTTGGCTTTATTGACAAAGGGTGGATTAGTCTAATTACGGCCTGCTACAAATAGCTGCATATAACGTATAAAAAAAATCACCTTATGGGTGCTCCGTAGGGTAGCAAGATCTTGAGTTTTTTTTACAGTACTCGGTACGTTTTAAAATTTTCGACCAATCAGCAAACATTATTCTGACAGCATAGCTGGGAAACCAATGAAAAGTGAGTGCAACGTTCTAGAACTTGACTTCGGGTTGACGCTCCCTATAAAAGAGCTGGGTACTGCTTCAAGGCGTTCAGTTGGCGCTACCTCCTGATAGAGTAGCACTGTACGGCTCTTGTTCCGTAAAACAACATCAAAAGGATGAAAAAAAAAACAATATTTAAAGAAGACGAAAAAAATCAATTTTTAAAGAAGACGAAAAAAACATCGTCTAAAAAAATAAGCCAAAAAAATAATATCCGAAGAAGGAAAAACATGCAAAGTAAAAAAAAACAAACAAAAATAAAAAACAATATCCAAAGAAGAAGGAAAAAAACATCCAAAGGGAGAAAAGAAGAACTGAAGGGCCAACGAGGTAGGAGGAAATACAAATTTCGTTTCAGCACCGTTGGAGTGCCAAGCCGTGAAAAGCATTTGGCCAGAAGACAAGGTAAGTGTTGTATCTGTTATTTTAAAACAGCGCTTTTCAAAATGCTGCTTTATAATCGTTTGAGATCGTTAGCCAGTGTGACAGCTGAAGGCTTTTTGAGTTTACCAACATAAAGTTTTATTTCTGTATTAGGACATTGTCAGGAACAATGATGTGTTCATCGCTATGATGTGGTCAAAAAGCGATGCATTGAATCTTAGAAACATTTGTGATTTTTCAAACGATGCTTTTCCTTTTATTTAATCAGTAAAATTTCCATCGGTTTTATATAGTGCCCCTTGAAATATGTCTTTAGCTCATTTTCCGGGCATTTTACTAGAATGCATCCTGAGAAATACACAAGCTCTGCTGCATTTCCGTGCCTCGATGTTTAGTGCCGAGTATAATTGTTGCAGTTGCCTTTTATATATTCCATGAGACCTGTTGGTACCAAGAGAAGTGTGAGACTGTCAGGGTGAATTTATCATACAATCGCACGCATAAATACCTGAGGGTTGCCAGTCCTTTTGCGTTGTTACAGGAGGACTAGAGCTGACGAGTGTGTTTCTACACACTATCAAGGGCATTGTAGTACAGTTTTCTCAGGTGGGAGAATGCTGCCGATCTCCTATTTGACAATACAGCCCTTGATATATTAGAATATTACAGAACTAGAAGCCTTTTGCAAGGAAGAATGTGAGAAAATCCCAAGTACAAGAACTGAAAGCCTTTCAGCTGGCTATAAGAAGCGCTTGTAAGCTGTGATATCTGGCAGAGGAGGTGTTACTAAGTACTGATTACGTAGGGTGCCCAAACTTTTGCAGAGTGCCATAATAATGTTTTTATTTGTAATTTTGTTCAATTTATGGCATAAAAAGTAACTATTCATCAATGTTTGCTGAAAATATTGTGTATTTTTCCCCCAGTTCCTAAAGAGACTGTATTAACTGATATTGTTGCTTTTGTAATTGAAAAGATGTTATTTGTCAAGGGGTGCCAAACCTTTGCATAAGACTGTACACAGTGTGTGTATGTGTTTATGTGAGTGTGTGTCTGTGTGTGTGTGTGTATATATATATATGTGTGTGTGTGTATATATTTCTGTATATGCATGTGTATATATATATTTATATATAGTTCACACACATTCAAACTTATTTGAATACACATTCAAAATTATTTTTATTATTATTATTTTCGTTTTTTTTTTTTTTTTTGTGTTTTAAAATTTTTTATTTTTGCAATGGAAATAAAAATAAAGCAGTCCTCCGTAGAGGAGGGGTGGTGGAGGGAATATATATATATATATACATATATATAAAATAATTGTCACACAACTGGGGTGACATGCCTATCCTGCTCACCCAATTTTAGTGCACTTTAGTTATGCATAATGACCTTCTAGTCTCGATACACCCATATATATATATGTATATATATATATAGTTTTTTTTGTTTTTTTTTTTGCAATAGACAATAAAAATAACGCAGTTCTCCATAAAGGAGGGATGGTGGATGGAATATATATATACATATATATAAAATAATTGTCACACAACCTGGGTGACATGCCTTGCCTGCTCACCCAGTTTTAGTGCACCTTAGTTATTCATAATGACCATCTAGTCTCGATACACCCATAAATATATATGTATATATATATAGTTTTTTTTGTTTTTTTTTTGCAATAGACAATAAAAATAACGCAGTTCTCCATAAAGGAGGGATGGTGGATGGAATATATATATACATATATATAAAATAATTGTCACACAACTTGGGTGACATGCCTTGCCTGCTCACCCAATTTTAGTGCAACTTAGTTATCCATAATGACCAACTAGTCTCGATACACCCATATATATATATATATATATGTACATATATATATAGTTT
>NW_026043297.1:0-45523 GCF_023856365.1 Brienomyrus brachyistius | reverse complement strand
TAATGTTTTTAATGGTTGGAAACGTGTGTATTACTGTATAATTAAATAATTAAACTTCTGAAATGGCCGCTCAGTGCAGGAGGAGGCTGCAAACCTGAAGAGGCACACAACCGTATGGGTTGGGGCAGGGGATCAATGGTGTGAGGTAGAGGACCAGGGCAGTGGGGATTGCAGTGGCACAAGGGCAACCGTGTGGTCATCATGGGCTCCTCCAATGGCAGCTTCAGGTAAGTCGCTCTGATAAACCCCGTTAGACTCCAGTGAAGTGAGTGAGGCTGCAGCGCTACACTGGAGGGGACACATGTGGGGCTCAGGGGCCCATGTGACTGTAGCAGAGGAAGGGATCTCTAGCTGATGTGGAGGTACAGGCCCAGTGGCAGTAAGGGGTGGGCAGTCAGCTGCAGAGGGCTGCGGGGCCAGCGGCCCCACTGTACACATGGACCGCAGGGAATCTCAGCATGTTGTGCCCAAAGTCCAAGCACACATGCCGTGCTCCGGGGGAAATTCAGGCCCAGGATGGAGGGATCGAGCATGTCAGCCATCCACATAGTTACTATTCACAACTAAACCCCCATGTCAAAAGGGAACAACCCCGTCCCTCTTAAAGGGGCCAGGTCACCAGTCATTGTTCTCACCTGCACCAATGTCAGTTCTAGACAGTGTCTGGTCTCACCAGGGTTGCAGTGGAACCTGTATGGACTAGGGCAGTACATGCGACTCACATCACTATGGTGGGTATGTGACAGAAGTTGCCTCTGTGAGTCCAATCCATAGTCACCACCTCTGCAGCAGGTGGCAGCAGGGCCACCTCCCCGGTGTCAACAAGGAAGTTCCGGAAATAACCTTGTTGGCCCACATCTTCCCGGCTATGCGTGCCCTTGGCGGAACCCTGGGTGGCGGTGAACTTGGGACACTGTCTGAGGATTGAGGGGTGGGGGGGGGTGCTGCTGCCTGTCAGCCTACAGGCCAGTCTGCCTCCAGGAAGTAAACCTGAGGGCCTGGGTCCTCCAAGCCCTTTGGCGTTTACAGCTTGGTTGATTTCTCCCGCCTCGTTCCCCGCCACCTTGCTGCCCACAATTTCTCTCTCCAAAGCCAGTTCCAGGGCCTCGTCTAGGGCCGCAGAGGGGTTGGCTGTGTCTGAATGTGAGCTATCTGGGGTTAAGTGTCTAGATAAACTGATCCCTGGCCAGTTCACTCTGTACTGATAGAGCCATGTGAGCACAGACACGCCTACACAACCCCTTGATATCATTAAGCAGGATGCAGAGAGACTCATTTGACTCAGTCCCTGCACCTATTGTTTAACTGAGAGGGCAGAAGTCCTCACACTGCCCACAGCGATTCTGCAGGGCACTGACCAGTGTCTCATCCAGGGGCTCAAGCAACCAGCAGTGTACACCTCAGAAAAACATGTGTGACAACCCTGAGGACCTGCTTGCATACCACAATGGTATCCCATCTCCCCTTGCTCTTTGAAGGGGTACCACCCATCCAGTATAGTTATCACTGGGCTATCACAATGTCATCACAATACTAAAGACTGAAACAAAGCCGTGAGGTCAGACCCTCTGTATACAGCACACAGTCTCACCCTCACATCCTGTATGACCACATTTCTGCTGTTCACATGGCATTTCTCCAGCTTCCATTGCCCTGCAATGGACTGACGTGCTGTTGAAGGTCTACCTCACTTTACACTTTGCCCATGTCTTGTGTGTATACCCTGTCCGCTCCTAACGTGTATTTAGTTTGTGTAAATCTATCACTGCATCTGCATTTCGCAGTTCAGCTTCTGACAACATTGTGTTTCCCATCTGTGTATTTGGGTTCGGTGCTTGTTGGGTGCCTGTCGTGGTCCTTCTATTTACAATTGTACGCGGGGCATGCTGGGATATGCGCCCTGCCGGTGTTACACTAGTATAAAAAAAGGAATCTGGTCGAGTTTGTTCATTGACCAAATTTAGTTTTTGCGAACCAAATTGTTTGTAGGCCAAAGCATTTGTGAACTGCAAGCACTACTGTACTAATGATAAATTTGTATGAAAAAATGGAGACAATTTCTGAGATACCAGAGCGATCCATGTACTGTAATATTTATCTCATCAATAACACAGTAAAAATACACATTAGCGCCAATTCATCTTCTTTATTCATCATGAATATTTTAATTCATTAATGCAGGAGTCTGTGATAAATCGCTATCAGCATTTGGTTTATAATGGCCAATTAATGATAACTAAAAAGAAACAGAGAGACTGAAGACAGAACTTTCAACCATGATATGAGTGCTGTTGCTGCATAATTTGTCCACCAGGGGTCACAGCGCAACCCCCATCTCGGCAAGATGGATGACTTGAAATATGTTTCTATATCAAGTTGAATTATTTTTATTTCTATAGCACATTTAAAAACAATCTATGTTGTGCCAAAGTGCTGTAGGTCAAAATAATATAAATATATAGTAAAAGTAGAGACATTGGCCAATGTTACACAATGTTACACAAAAAATAATCAGAATCAGACTGTGGTTTATTGCCAAGTAGGTTGACCCTACAAGGAATTCTTTTTGGTATAATGGTGCTCCATGGAAAAACAAGACTAAGCAACAACCAAGTTCAAAAAACAGTGCAAAAGTTATACAATAATCTAGTAATAAATATAAAATCACTATAAATGTTAAATACATGATGTGCAAAGCAGAATAGTCAGATTAAATAGATAAATAAAATGTGTTCCTGTGTGTGCAGGGTCAGTACAGAGATGCATCTAATAAGAAGCGGTGTAAGGCTGAATTAGCTCCGAGACGGACTGGGGACCTATGCCATGTATCGCCTTAGAAAGAAATAAGAAATCTTTAAACTGTATTCTCAGAAATTCTCAAAACTTAACAGGTAGCCAATGCAATGCAGCCAACACAGGGGAAATTTGGTGTCTATTTTTTGTTGAGAGCCTGGTAGCACCGTTTTGAACAAGGTGTAGTCAGAATAAAGATGCTTCTGGTAAACCTGGGTACAGAGAACGGCAGTAACCCAATCAGGATAAAAGCAGGAGTAACTCTCCAGGTCTTTGGCTGAAAGGTGTGGTTTAAGCCAGGCTATTGAACTCAGCTGACAGAAACACCCCTTCACAACAGCATTTATTTGTTTATCAAACTCAGTGATGAATCAAAGATGACACCAAGATTTTTAGTATGTGACTGGAAGTTTTCTGAATGAGGCCCTAATTGTTCTCTGAGATCATGAACAGTGACCAAAACTCATTACCTCTGTCTTGTTTTCATTAATCTGGACGAAAGTCATTGCTGTCCTGTTCTTAATATCCTCCAGACAGTTAGAAAGGGCCACCAGAGAGCAGCAGTCACCAGGTTTTAATGGCAGATAGAGCTGCGTATCACCAGCATAGCAATGATATTTTACATAATAACGTTCACAAATAGAGCCCAAAGGAAGCATGTATAGAGGGAATATGAGAGGGCCTGTATCACAGGACTGGATATGTTTACAAATAAGGCCATAGTACTTAAGGGGTGTGGCCATCCCACACAGTGACAAGCCCATTCATTCACCTCATCTAGGCCTTTTTTTTTCCAACAATATCTTTATTAAAATTTAAAAAAATACAGAAATTACAGAAGTTTGAGTGCTTCCACATCGAAAGGAGCATCCAAGGCAACTAAATTATTGTATAACAATCAATCAACCTTCCTTGCAAATCAGACATTTAAAAGATGATAGAAAAATATTTAGGTGGAAGTACAAAATATGACCTGTAAATAATAACTTAATCAAATAAAAGAAAAACACAAAGCCCAAAAAAACCCCCAAAAAACATAAAAAATAAATAAATAAATAAATAAATAAATAAATAAATAAAAAACCCCAACAACAAATAAGTTTCTCTATTTTCCAAGGGTTGCTCAACTCCACCTCAATTGTACTGTTCTGTATTGTTCAAAATTACAAACTCAAATTTTTTTAGTTTAGGAAGCTGCAGAGGGCCGACATCAATTACATCTCATCTGCCTCATTCACAATACTACTAAGATCCACATTTTCCATATATTGCATAAAGGGACCCCAAATGTTTTGAAAAAGTGACAGTTTTCCCTTGACAATGTAAGTAATTTTCTCCATAGGTAAAGTTGTGGACAGTTCCTTTATCCAGTTAATGAGTTTTGGTTTACTGGTCTTCCTCCATGAGAGTGCTATGACTCTTTTTGCTAACAGTAGACATAAGTCCATGGCGGTAATTATCTTTCTAGACATAAGATGTCCATCAGGATATAAACCTAAAATAAATAGTTTAGGGTCAAGATCTAATTGTATACCCAATATAGTATCCAGAGCTTGTTTGATCTCTTTCCAAAACAATTGTACTTTATTGCATTCCCAGATACAGTGGAAGAATGTCCCTTTCTCCTCTCCACACCTGAAACACAAGTCTGGGCTATCACCATTATACTTATTAAGCTTTTTTGGAGTCACATATGTCCTCATTAGCCAATTATATTGCAGTACTTTAAGACGGGTACTGGTAGTTTGTGTTTGTGCTTCAGCACATGCCTCCTCCCAGTCTTCGGAGGATAAGTCCTCCTGTAAGTCTTCCCTCCAGGCATTAAGTTTCCCTAAAGAAGATTCAGGGGAACCCTCTACTAATATATTATATAGTTTGGAGATTATTCCCTTTCCAAAGCAATCTTTTTTCATTTCTGTTTCCAATGTGGATAACGGAGGGATTGACAAGCATTGATTTTGAGATAATCCAATAAAGTTTCTCATTTGTAGATATTTAAATCGATGTTTGCATGGAATATCATACTTGGCAATCAACTCCTCAAATGACATCAAAGTCTCATCCTCTGATCCCATGAGGTCCCCTATTGTCTTTAAACCTTTGTCAGCCCACTTCCTAAAACCAGGGTCTGCTCTGCCTGGAGGGAAAAAATGATTACCCCATATTGGGCTGAAGCGTGCGAGAGAGGTGGATTCACCCAGATATTTCTTAACCTGATACCAGATTATAATCATATTTCTGACTATAGGATTTTTTGTCTTTTTTTTCAACATTTTGACTTTTGCTGAATATAGGTATTGGGGAAGGGGAAGAGGTACCGAGCAGTTTTCAATATTCATCCAAGGCGGGAGGGATTTATCTGTAAAATAATACATCATAGTCCTCAATTGAGCTGCCCAATAGTACCAAAGTGGATTGGCACATTTGAGGCCTCCTCTTTCATACGGTAAGTACAAGAGTGATAAACGCAGCCTCGGTCGTCTATTATTCCACAAAAAACGTACAAACATTTTTTTCAGGTGTGAGAATAAATTAGCAGGAGGTGACAATGGAATGTTCTGGAACAAGTACAGAAGTTTGGGCATTATGTTTAGTTTAAGAACATTAATTCTTGCTATAAGTGACAAGGGCAAGGGTTTCCATCTATCTACAGATGAGATGATGGAATTTATCATAGGGGTGTAGTTAGCTCCAACAATGTCTCTCAAACATGGCACTATCCTAATCCCGAGATAGGTAAAACAGTCTACCATTTTGAATTGGAAAGAATTTCCGGCACTTCTTCTCTCTTCTGAGTTAAGTATCATTAATGAAGATTTTTCTTTGTTCACTTTATATCCTGATATCCGTCCAAATGTGTGTAATAAATCCAACAAGGCTGGGATAGAATCTTTCAGTTTTTCCAAAAAAAGGATGACATCATCTGCAAATAAAGCAATTCTATGTTCCTGTTGATTTACTGATAAACCAGTTATGTTTTTATGAGACCGCACCGCAATGGCAAACGGTTCAATTGCTAAAATAAACAATAAGGGGGACAAAGGGCACCCTTGCCTACATCCCCGTTTAATTTCAAATGGTTTAGATATAATTCCATTTGTCAGTATTTCAGCATATGGTTCATTATATAGAAGTCTAATCCACCGACAGAAATTATCCCCACAGCCAAATCTTTTTAATATTTCAAATAAGTAGGGCCACTCAACTCTATCAAAGGCCTTTTTGGCATCCAGTGATAGTAAAGCATTGTCTGTTTTTCCTTCCTGATTATGAAGAATATCCAACACTCGTCTCACATTATGAAATCCCTGTCTACCTGCAATAAACCCATTCTGGTCACAGGGAATTAGATCAGGTAAGAATCTCTCCAGTCTTCGAGCCAAAATTTTACAAAGTATCTTTAAATCCACATTAAGAAGACTTATTGGTCTTAGGTTTCCACATTTATTGCACGGTTTACCTGGTTTGGGTAGTAAAGTTATCAGAGCTCCTCTTAATGAAGCCGGAAGGATTCCCTTCTCAAATGAATCCGCGAACATGTCAAAAAGAGGGGACAGCAATTTAGTTTTAAATTTCCTATAAATTTCTGTCGGCAGCCCATCTGGGCCTGGGGTTTTACCTGTTTTCAAATGATCTATTGCTATAGATATTTCCTCCTTTGTTATAGGTGTATTAAGGTCTGCACTTATTAGTTCTGAAATGCTAGGTATCTGAAGGGTATCTAAGAAGAGATTTTGCTCTTGTCCCATATGTGTTATGTCTGAGCTGTATAGTTTTTCATAAAAAAAAAACTTAAAAGTTTCATTAATTCCTAGAGGGTCAACAATGATCTGTCCATCACTGTTTACAACTGAAGTAATGTTTTTCTCATTTTGTAATTGTCGGAGGCGCCAGGCTAATAATTTCCCGGGCTTTTCCCCTTGGTCATAGAATGATTGTTTAAGACGCAAAAGATGTGAGGCTGCTTTAGAAGCAGAAAGTTCGTTATACTGTGTTCTTAGTAATAAAAGCTTTTGATGGACTCTTGGACAAAAGGTTTGAAAGTATTCTCCCTCAAGCAGCTCAATCTCCGCCTCCAACTTTTTTGTTTTCTTATAAGTTTGGTTTGCTCTATAACTTGTAAAACTAATAATCTGACCTCTTACGTAGGCCTTAAATGCTTCCCACCTTGTGCAGGGTGACGTTTAATCCGTATTAGTTTCAAAATAAATATTTATTTGATTGTCTATTTTTGTTTAAATCTCCATCTAGGGGGATCTCTTTTTAGTCTTAAACCTTCATATATTAATGAGTTTGGCGAATGGTCAGATATTAAAATGCTATCGTAGTGACAATCCTTTATTTTGTACCTCATATTGCCAGAAACTAAAAAAAAAAAAAAAAAAAAAGTGTATTTGAGTAGCAGGAGTATTTTAAGACCTTGGGGTTCATATCCCTCCAAATATCCCTCAGATCAAGTTCTTTCATAAAATGTTGAATAGTTTGTCTACTTTTAGGATGCGAGAAATCAATACCTGAGCTCCTATCCAATTCTGGATTCAATGTACAATTAAAATCCCCTCCTATAATAAAGCTACCAGACAGAGATGATGCTGTCAAAAAAAGATTATGAAAAAACTTTGGGTCGTCAATGTTTGGAGCATAGATATTTATCAGGATTATTTTTTCCGTAATAAGTGTGCCCTGTAAAATAATATATCTCCCCGCCTTGTCTTTAATAACCCTTGTCACATGGAATGGTATAGATTTGTGGATCAAAATCATAACACCTCTTGCCTGAGAGGTGAAGGGTGCAGAATATATACTGCCCTGCCACCTCCTCCTAATCTTCGCCTCTTGACTAGACAACAGGTGTGTTTCCTGAAGTAGCATGATATCAGAGTGCATAGATTTCACCCTAGTCATTACTTGTTTTACCTTCTCCAGTTTTTGTAGTCCTCTGCAGTTCCAAGAAGAAATTTTAATTCTTATTCCACCAGACATAACACACAGCACTAAATGAGCTTCCCAACACATTTGAAATATTAAAGGATAGAGAAACAAATAACATCTGAATGTCAAAAACTACACCCACAACAATAAGTATTGAACATACCCCTTTAACTTGAACTTTGGTACCCATTTCCCTCCCCCTATATATACTGGTACCTGTCTAACAGCTAAAGGTTGTTCCACCCAAAAGTGAGGATCAACCGACTATGCCTAAACACCTTTCCCCCCTACCCCACCCCGCTACATAAACAGAAAAACTCGTTATTGGATACATTAAGAAAATTAGGCTACTAATAGTAGCTGTAAGCCTCTGGACCGATAAACAAATATAACAAATTGGCCTTTCTCTTTCACTCTTCTTTTAAAACTTAAAGCTCAGTAATTATTCCTTCATGCCAACACACAGCATGTCAATGATTACATTCTCAACCCAGTCCACTTTCTGACCTCAGAGCCTTCACAAAATTCTCCGCTTCACCTGGCTGGTTAAAGATGCGAGACTTTCCGTTGTATGTCACTATCAGTCGCGCGGGAGGAATCATGCCGTACCGGATCCCCATGGAGCGAAGCTGTTGTCTCACGGCGTTAAACTCTTTCTGTTTTCTGTGTACACCGGTCGCCAGGTCCTCATAAAATCTCACCGGACGGTTCTTGAAAAGAATCTGTCCCTTTGCCCTGGCAGCTCTTATCACGGTCATTTTATCCTTGTAATTTAGGAACTTCATGATCATTGTCCTCGGTGCAGCGGTGTTTGACGTATTCTTCTGGCCGATCCGATGAGCTCTCTCCAGCGTCAGAGCGGTATGTAGCGGTGCCAAGTTCAGAGCCTCCGGCAGCCAGTTTTCCAAGAAGACGCACGCGTCCTCTCCTTCCGCGCCCTCGGGCAGGTTAACAAGTCTCAAGTTAGAACGTCGCGATCTGGCCTCCAGATCCAGCACTTTGTCTTCGAGATCTTTGTTGTTATTTTCAAGAGTCCGTGCCTTTGCTTCCAAGGTGGTGATACTATCTTCTGCTGCAGATATCCGGGCCTCCGCCTCACCGACCCGTTTAGCACACTCATTAACATCCTTCCTCACAGTCTCTATTGCTGACAAAATACCGTCCAGTTTGGAGGAAAAATCCGATTTCAAGTTTGCAATAGCCGCCAGTACTGCGTCTAAGCTTTCGACCGTCTTTCCCCTCTCATTTGGCTTGTCAATTTTCTCCTCCATCACCTGACAGGTGTTGGTATTATTCTCGCTATCTTCACCACTAACATTAGCTTCACAGCTAGCCTCGGAGCTCGACTTAGAAGTGAAGTTAGACAATTTCGACTGAGTCGGTCTACTAATGTTTTTACCAAGTTTCTTTTGCGAGAGAGGCATCACTACTGGTCTTGTTCAACGTCCAATAAACGAGTATTATTCAGGATTTTACAGAAACATAGCGGAGCAGAAGTGGGCACGTCTTCTCAGCAAGCCGCCATTACCGGAAACCCTCATCTAGGCCTTTTACTAGGGATTTAAGGTCCTGGTTTTCCTCTCAGACCCTAGAACACACTGCCAGGCTCAGATTCCCGATCCCACATCCTGCTGAAGCCCTTCCCAAGATCAGACACTAGTTTTGTTTTCCTTGTTCTTATAGTAAAATGATGGTCTTTGACTTTTATACATTATCACTGTTCTGTTAATTACACATGACCTAATCTAAGTATTACACAAACCAAGCATAATTACTTAGAGATGTCATAAGATGGAAAATCCTTATTCAGTTAATTATTTTCCCCACAGGTGCTGACAGTGTGTCTACAGTGAAATGGGCCTGTGTACAGAGAGGATGATCTGTAACAATCCCATGTTCCTATGGTGACAGATATAAAACTCATGTGAAATACTGGTGCAGAGGGTATAATGTGAGGTCATGTACTCCCATAGTACACACTGACTCTCCACTGGAGGGTAAAGTGTGAGTCAGAGATGATCCTGACCAGCAAGTCTTCACTGTGACCATCAACAATCTGACAGCTGTAGGAATTATTAGCTCAGGTATATTTTAATATCTCCACCAATATGTTTTGAAATTAATTAACTTTTAATTAATTATTATTTGATGCTGATTAGTAACCAATTGTTATGCCGAATGGTCGGCTCCTCCAAACTCAAATGCGAATCCCAGTGAGTCTGTTAATGTGAGACTTAAATGGGATTCATTAATAACCCGTATCGCTTAATAACTTGGGTTAGTAGGCTCGTCCAGCGAGCTGGGTCACCAGGTAATGTAAACGATCGGTAGCGAAGCTCCCCTCACGGCCAATGAGAGAGAGTCTCGCGATATTTCAGGCGAGTTTGAGGTTTCAGAGCGTAGTAGGCAGATCGCAGAGGCAGGGACTATTGTGAGCACTCAATGACGGAGGCTGAAGTTGTGTAAAAAGACATACATTTATTCCTACAACTAACATAAGACAGACATTATACCTAACAAACAATAAACATGAAATAACGGAAAAGACACAAACGATGTAATCATGAAAATGCAGTGACCAGATTTAAAATGATTAACCTAAAAAGGGAAAAACTGTTCTGCAAAGCAAGCAGTTTGTAGGAATATAAACCTAAAGGAATATAGCAGGTGAATAGGACAGTTTAGGTTGTTAGAAAGGAAAGGAAGTTGGTTTACTTGGATGCAGGAAAGAGGGAGGTCTTTGCAGTTGGTTGCAGTGGCTGATGAGCTGATGGGTGATGGCTCTCAGGGAGGCGCGGTGTTTGCAGCGGTTGTTGGAGTGGAGTCCCGTACTGGTGCAGAGGGTATAATGTGAAGTCATGTACTCCCATAGTACACACTGACTCTCCACAGGAGGGTAAAGTGTGAGTCAGAGATGATCCTGACCAGCGAGTCTTCACTGTGACCATCAACAATCTGACAGCTGAGGATTCCGATCGGTACTGGTGTGGTGTGAAGTACAGTGGAGCCTCTCTGATCAGGTTAATCTGTCAGTCACTGATGGTAAGATGTCTGTACTGCAGACTGTAGCCAATGAGATGCACAGTATGTAACATGTCACTGAGTCAAAAAGGAAGGACCTTAACACAAACACTGATGGAAAAATGTTTTAATATTTTAAAAATCTGCATTTTAATTTAATTCAATATGATAAACGAGACTTGGAAGAAGTAACAGTGTCAGCTAAATCGGGCGACTTCATGAGGTTAAATATGATAAGCAATATGTTAAAAAATGTCAGGGGTTGGCCAAACATTTACATACAGTATGTATGTTGTAATGGGCTGATATTCATAAACATTTCATTGCTGTGGAAATCGTTGAGTGTTTTACCTGTGTGTTGAAGTCCTCCAGGGCTGTCAGTGGACAAACAGGAGGTGACGGGTGTGGATGGAGACAGTGTCAGTGTTACTATGGAAACAACAAAAGACAAAGGATGTGGTGTAAGATTGGGGGCTCCTGTGCTTCAGAGAGATCAGTGAGTTTGCATGGGAGGCCTGTCCTGATCAGGGATGACACAGAAAATAAAACCTTCATTGTGACAATGAAGAGGAAGAGGAAGGACACTGGAGAGGAAGGACACTGGCTGGTATTGGTGGCTGGTTGTGGAATCCTGCAGATTCCAGTTCATATTACTGTTAAACATAAGTAATTGATTTAAATCTGCCTGTGAATTATTTATGCTTGAATATAAATAGATACATACTAATCAACCCAGCAGTTTCACTCACGAAGGGGTTTGTGCTTCTTTGTGGGGATAATCCCCTATTTATCAGCTGTTGTGAAACAGAGTTATTTATTGGGATTATTGTTTCAATGATAGTGGCACGGTGGTCCAGTAGGCGGCGCTGTTGCTTCACGCCTCCATGTTTAGGGGTTTGAATCTGGCTTCTGCTCTGTATGTGTGGAGTTTGCATGTTCTCCACATGCTGTGTGGGTTTCCTCCAACAATCCAAAAACGCACAGTCAGGCTAATTGGTGTCTTTAATATTGAATGTGTGTCTTCTAGTTTATGATCAGTCTGTAATATGACAAAAATCACAGCATTTTCCACAGACATACAGCCAGTCACTTGTTATGTATACAAATCCAGACAAATCCATGTAGCTTGCAACATAATTCAGGCATTTTTTCATCTTTGTGAGGATGAATTGTTACTAATGGTGTGCAGACTGACTAACATGTCTGTAGGTGGTTTTTCATTGCAGCGTAGACCAGTGTTACAGTTGTACTCTGTAATATCTGTTCCAGTGCTGCATCCATCCATTGTCTGAAACTGCTTGTCTAACTCAGGGTCCCTATGGGCGCAAGGCAGGGAACGTCCCATGACAGGGTGCCAACCCATTGCAGGACACGCTCACACTCCATTCCCTCGCACAAGCACACCTACCGGCAATTTGACAACTCCAATTAGCCTCAGCATGTTTTTGGACTGTGGGGGGAAATCAGAGTCCCTGGAGGAAACCCCACAATGACACAGGGGGAGCATGCAAACTCCATACACATGGAATTCCAGCGAAGACTTGAGTACACGTGCCAGAGGAGTGAGGCGACAGTGCAAACCACTGCACCACCATGCCACCCTGATACAATAGATACATTAAAATATGTTAATAAAATCATTTATCTCACCTGTTCACTATCAGTGCCCTGGGATGTGAACACTAATTCATTGTTCTCCATCTAATCATTTTCTCTGTAGAATATCTTTCATAATTTATATTTCAGTTTCAAGAGTGACCTTTTCTTAGTCTTACTTACTTCAGTCAGAATAGATTCACTGTTTTGCTCTTCAAGTTTAAATGTGATATGTGTGACTGACAGACACACTGGTGTATTATATGTCTCACAGGTGGGAGCAGGTTCTGGATGCTGTACTGAAAGCTGGGACTGGTGTGTTTTACCTGATTTGCACTATCATCACCATTCAGCTGCACTGGACCTCCTGTAGAAAGCAGGAACCAATCAGAGAGAAGCAGAGGATCTCCCTGGATCAGAGGAAGCTGGCAGAGGAGATGACCTTCGTGGAGTAGAATGAGTCAGACGAGCTGTAAAATAAACGGTTATGCTAACTGCAGTGAGGCCTCTCTCACTCGGCCCTGCTCAGTCTGTACAGTCATAGCATGAGAGTCAGTTAAACACAGAGGGGATGATTATCTGCTGGCAACCTGTACAACCACGTATTGGCCACTTATTCACAAGTGCTTTGCTGCCACCTGCTGGTTAATGTTTAATAATCGTTATCTTGTGAAGGTAAGACTGGTTTTTATTAAATTGTCTCTTGATTCTGAAAAAATATGGTACTATGCAAAAGTCTTGGGCCATCAAAGAAAACGTTTAATGCTATTTAATTGGGTTGTGTATATTTGCTCAGAACAAAAACACAATTATCATAAAAATATATGCAAATTAAAAGTGACACAATAAAAACTAACAAGAATTTCTTCTTTTCTCCATAAAGTTACTGATGCCTTGTTGGATCGCTAGATGAACCACGCTTTGGATCCTAAACCTCTCCTCAGGGGCACCCCAGCCATTCCATGTATTTGTTAAATTCTGCCACCAGCTCACTTAATTAATTAATTTAATTAAACAAATGTGTCATGCCCGGCTCGTCCGCTCCTCCTGTGTGCCACGCCCCCTGATTACCCACGTGTTTTCTCCCGATTGTACCCAGCTGTATCTAGTTAATTTGCTCAGTCCTGTGTATTTCAGTCCGTGTCTTACCCGAGTCCTTTGTCCGTCATTGATGTCAGTTGATGTTCGTGCCCTCGTCCCTGAGATTAAACCCCTCGTTTGCCCTGATTCTCGGCTGTCTGCCTGCTTCTTACCCGCCTGCCCGCGATCGCTGCCGTCTCCCGTGACAAAATGTTAATGATGCATTGATTAGCCATAGGAGTTGTGTTATAAAAAGATATAGGTCTATTGGATGGTTGGTGCAAATGTTTTACTAACTTTAGAAGAGATTTTGAAATGACTGGGCTGCCACACTTTGACGGACAAAATATTATAATTCTAGACCAAGATGAAGATCATTTGAACATCATTTTCTTCGACAGCCCAAGACTTTTGTACAGTTTTGTATGTGTCTTTTATACTGGTCATAATTTGTTTAAATACATGATTAATAAATTGATACTTTACAAAACATTTCATATTTTTCTGAAATTGGTAATTATTAAAAATGAATTTCACAAACTTAAATGGTTTGGCTGCGATGGGCTGGCCCCCCATCCAGGGTTGTTCCCGTGCCCATTGCTTCCGGGATAGGCTCCGGACCCCCCACGACCCAGTAGGATAAGCGGTTTGGAAAATGGATGGATGGATGGATGGTAATTATTAAAAATGAATTTCACAAACTTAAATGGTTTGGCTGCGATGGGCTGGCCCCCCATCCAGGTTTGTTCCCGTGTCCATTGCTTCCGGGATAGGCTCCGGACCCCCCACGACCCAGTAGGATAAGCGGTTTGGAAAATGGATGGATGGATGGAGGGATAAATGGTTTGGAGTTTTTAGGTCACCCCTCCTCGTCAGAGCCCACCAATCAGGGACTCTTTAAAAGAGTGATGTAATCGGGAACGCCCACTTTTCAATCTGCAGTACAAATACACCAGCTTGTCTCTGCTAACAACAGCCTGTGAATGTCAGTTAAGGAGGAAACAGTACCACATACATATTGGCCAACATCAAATGAAAATGTAACACACGAAAACAGGACTGCCCACTTATCACTCTGCGTAAAATCACACCAGCTTGTCTGAGCTGACAGCAGCCTCACATATCAGCTAAGGAGGAAGACGGCATATCAAAAGTAAAAAGAAAGACACCATCAAATGAAAATATCCCTGTGTGATCTATTGGTTTCTGCTTTCACTCCCATTAAATGACAGTAAGTCTAGTTGGTGTCCGTGGTGCTGAAAACCTGGATCAGTAAATTCCAAATGAAACTTCTTTACCTGATTTAACTGTAACTCACTTATTTTGTTGGCAATGATGCTTTGTTGAGTCTAGAAAGGCGCAAAGTGGGTTTCAGATAAATTAAATGAAGTAGTTTTGCTTAAAAACCAAAAAGCTTTGAACAATCAGTTCAGCTTTGGACTGTAGTGCTTCACAAAAGTAAAATCCATCCAGTTAAATCTCTTTATCCCCAAGTCAAGAAGATATCAAATGCAGAAGCACATTGTGGGAGATACAAGGTGCAGACACATTAAAAGCACTTTTTTTGTGTGAACATTATAAAACAGATTGATACACATTAAGCAGTTTGTAACTTTACATCCAGACCTACATCAGTCAGAAAAAGCAGGCGATGACCATCCCATCCAGCAGCTTCATCTCTGATTGTACAGAATCCCATGTCAGCGTAACTTCTGAAGTCATGACTAAACTAATTTCCAGCTCTGCCTTCAGTTTCATCTGTTAAATTAAATTAGGAACTAAACTAAACTAGGAGGGAAATATAGTCAAGCTACTTAAGTAGCCGAATTTTGTGTATCCACTAGAGGGCAGCCACACATAGATTCCCTTATGAATGGTTCTGATGCTTCCGGAAAGCACTGCACAAAGACCCAGGTATGCCAGTGAGGAACGGATAAAGAGCAGACGGATCCAAATACTAGCTGTAATATATAGTATTTTCAATGAATTTAAACAAATTAATATAACAGTGTCAGAGTGTCAGATCCATGTGACTTTTTATGATTGAAGAACTTTGAAAGCCTGAATATAACTGAGGAGGCCCACGGACCCCATTATGTGTGAAACATCATTGTGGTGCTGAGAGAAACACAGGACTGCTGATAAGACCCAGATGAAGTGAATTACCTGACTTTGCCCCCACCCATCCCCCCCCCCCCCAGGATACCCCCACCCCTGTCATACAGACACCTTCCTAACGGACCTCATGATTTGTGCTGATCCACACATATGAAAAGGACCTACTGCAGTGACATTTTAAAACTGTATAAAACATAATAAAGACTGAAATAAAGGCCTGAGGTCAGACCCTCTGTATGTAGCACACAGTGTTTCTGCAGAGTCTCACACTCACATCCTGTATGACGACTTTTCTGCTTTTCAGAATAAGTCTGATTTCACTGCTCTTTGCTCATTTGCAATATGAGGAAGTAACAGTTTAGAAAAGAACTAGACTTATTTGATTAATTTGTTTGTAGTTTAAATTCTGTGAGCATGAATGATTCACTGTGAAGACCAGCTATCAATAATTTTGCTATGAAATCATGTTTCTAAAATGATAAGATTCTAGATGAAATCAAAATATTTATTCCTGGTAAGAGCAGGACAACAGCAGCATCAAACTGTTTTCCTTTTTACAGACAAGAAATAGACAGGAAATGCATCAGTGCACAAACAGTTTATGAAAATCAAAGATAGATGGATGATTTTTAAACATTTAAAACCCACAAAAAGGGAGGCAGTGAGGTTAAGGAGAGTCAGGAAGTCAGTGTCAGTCTCCACAGATCTGAGGTCAGCGATACACACATAAGGCTCCTCTGATGCTCCTCTTCATCCTCTTCTTCACTGATGGGCCTCCAGGTGAGGATCACTTACTCTGGGACTCCACCATTCAGCGTAGTTAAGATGAAGATACATTTTGCACAATATACTTACTACATCTGTTTGTTTATATTCATATTGTTCCATGAAGTTTGATCACTTCCCGATTATAGTCTGTGGTGGTAGCATGTTGACCGACTGATTTTAGAATTGACTGCAGTCTTCTTTGTGTCCACTATGTGGCAGCAGTATAAAGGAAATATCTTATTCTGTCACAGCTGCTGGTGTGTGTAAAAATTCACATACTCTGATAACAAGTAATTCTGCCTCCAACTGTTTGTCAGGGATCTGGGCAGGAATGAATTACATGCCGACTGTACATACAACAGAGATAGGCTCCTGGGAGAACTTTGCCAGAAGTTGAAACACGACTTTAAGAATGGCACTGATACAGAGTACTCAGCTGTTTGGTTGAAACTAAATCTTGGTCTGGATTTTTACATTCTGGACCTGAACTACCCACTGCTGCACTGACCCCCACCTTCTTCTTTTTTTTTCCCTTTGTCCTGTCCGGCAGCTTTAGCAGAATCATGGTCTGAATGCACTGCTGTGACAAACATGTTTGCTTTACCATGAGGGGTTCTATAAACTCTGTATAGGCCTCTCATGTTGATCGATTTCATTTTTTAAATTTAAAAAATGTATTTATTTCATTTTTAACCCGTAAAGTATTGCAGTGGGTGAGCTGGCCGAAGAGGATGGACAGATTAGGAGGGAAAAAAAGAAGGAAAAAGAAGAAAGGAGCAAGTGAGATGAAATGAAAGTTTTTAGCGGGTGTCTCTAACTTTGCTCTGCCATTGCATGCACACCACTTCCAGGGCCAGCCTTGCTCTCACGCTGATATACTGTCAGATTATGCACATCTTATATGTTGTTTTAACCCTTAGCGTATTAGTAAAGGCTGTTTTGTACTTACTTGATGTGATGGTCCACTTTACTGTGGCCTTGAGCCACATTAGAAATTTATTTCTGATATATTTAACTTAATCCTCATTTTTCTTTTGCCCATGAGCACGAAACAGCTAAATAATTAGCATGATGCAGAAGTTATTCTCAGACAGGCACTTAATCTAAAAAGCAGAAATGTCATCATACACGATGTGAGGGTGAGACTGCAGACACACTGTGTGCTGCATACAGAGGGTCTGACCTCAGGCCTTTGTGTCAGTTGTTATTATGTTTGATTTGTGATTCTCACCTGGAGGCCCATCAGCGGATGAAGAGGAGCATCAGAGGAGCCTTATGTGTGTCTCACTGACCTCAGATCTGCGCAGACTGGCACTTACTTCCTGATTCTCCATAACTTTGCTGTTTCTCTGTCTTTATCTGTTACTCAGGAGTCCTGAAGTCCAATGAAAAATCCGCTTTCTCCTGTCTATTTGGCTGATACAAGTTCTGCTCACTTCTGCTTGGGTTGCATGGATCACCAGCCACTTGTCACCAACTAACAGACCACAGCCTACCTGACCAATGTCATAACTGGTGCACCTAGGTATAAAATTTAGTCTCACTGTCTCCAAAAAAGGTCACTGTCTGGAACCCCATGGAACCACATTTTTGATTCCTTAGGCAATTTTTACACTATGTGACAAACAAAAACAACACACAAGTTTGTCTCAACACAGGCTCCATAGTCAAGAAAGCACAGCAGCACCTCTACTTTCAGCGGAAGCTGAGAAAAGTCCATCTCCCATCCTCACAACATTTTACTGGGGAACTACTGAGAGCATCCTGAGCAGCTGCATCACGGTCTGATTTGGGAACTGCCTCGCCTCAGATCATAAGACCAGCGGATAGTGAGGATAGCTGAGAAGATTATTAGAGTCTCTCTCCCCTCCATCATGGACATTCACATCACACGCTCCATCCGCAAAGCCACCAACATTGTGGATGACCGCACCCACCCCTCACATAATCTTTTCACTCTGGCATCTGGAAAAGCATTCAGGCCTCCACAACCAGACTCAGAAACATGGCGCCTGACTACTGAACTCTCAGGGACTGATCTGATACCACACACAACACACACACACACACAGCTGTGTAATTATATCTTCGTGGAGACTCTCCATTCATTTCTATGGGGAAAACTGTAATCCCAACATGACAACTTTAACCCCTACCAACCCCTAACCTTAACCATATGTAACCAAACCAAAAACAAGACTTTTGGCATTTTTAGTTTTTTGACTGTATTTACAGATCTTTGTGAGTACCTGAAAATGCCCCCCAAAACATCAAAATAACAGGTTTTTGTCACATTGTGGGGGACATTTGGTCCCCACAATGTAATATACACCTAATCCACACACACACACAGAGTAGGTATTTGAATCTTTGTGGGGATTCTCCATTCATTTGTATGGGCGTAACCCCAATCCCAACTATGGGAACCTTAAACATTGCAGTAGTTACCAAGCAGTAACAGTAAGCAACCAAATAAAATGCAAGACTTTTTGAATTATTCCTTTGGCTGCATTCAAAGAATTTAATAAAATTCAGTATCTTCTTACTTTCGGGAACGAAAACATGTCCCTACAAAGTCAAAATAACATGTTTTTATAGCACTATGTACATAACCACCCACCCAAACGCGCGCACACACACACACACAAACAGGCCTACCTACAGTATACCCTCCATAGATTACTGAATGAAATATCTGTAAAGCAGTTATTATGGCATGGCGTTTGGTTTGAACATGCAGTTTTTAAGAATATTGCGCTAATTCTAAACGAAAGACTGCACTAATTCTAAAATAGCTATATAAGAACTTTATTTACCATTAAATAAATTATAAATCAAACCAAAATTTAGTCTCTCAAAAAACTTGTATATGACATATCTTTGTTCACATTATGAGAAATTAAAAACACCAGGACACAGAATGTGAATAACAAGAACTATAGTGTTCTTTCTCAAAAGCGTACCTACCAACGTGGCTAAAATGCTAATTGCGTTCGTCAGCTATGGAAAAAAAACAGCGGGGCACCCCAAACATCGCGGTATTACGCATTACCGTAATACTGCGTAGCAAAGACATAATGTCATAAAAAAATTACAGTCAGTATTTATAGACAGAACTGCGTGGTTTCCCATTGACAAGTAGATACATGGTTTACGGGCTTGAAGGCGGTTAGATCAACAAATCCAATCACGCTCAGCCAAAACAAGCACGAGCTAAACATACTACTATTGATTGGTTCACCTTCAAATTCGTCCCGCCCTGACAATTAATTCTCGTTTTCATTCGTTGAAAATGGCGTCAGTACATATCTTCATCCTTTCGACCAATGAAAAATTTCGCTGGTTTCCATAGAAACAAAATCAGTGCAGTTTGAACATAAACTTTCTGACAGAGCGATGGCGCAGCGGTGAGAAGCATCTCTTCCTATGTTTCTTGCTATTTCTTCAGATTATGTTTTGTTAGCATAGTTAATTATATATTTCATTGTATGTCGTGATATAGTTCATGCAAATATTGCCGCAAAATATAATTGAAATATATTTAAAATTAGTAGCTTAAACTGTAGATGCTGTGGCCATTTTTCGTAATGTGATTGTTTATATTTAAATTGTAAGAGAAAATAATTGTGTTAAACTTAAAAACAACAAGCCTTATGGTTGATACGATTGGTTTTACTCATCCGGTCTGTCGTAATGCGTTTCATCTGAAGATGTTATTCTGAAAAGAGCCCCTATACGTTTACTTTTTAAATGTCCCATGTTGTTGAAGTAAGATTAACCGTTTGCTGGGTTCATTACCATGGCGATGTTATAACGTACCGAAGCAGCGTCCTGATTTCGCCAGCGTTACTGTATAGGTTGTGAAACAGTTTTAGCAATTTGGCCGCTTCTATCGGAGTAGCCTCGATGCCACGAGCAGCCAATGAAGGCTCCATCCCTTTCCATAGGCATTCTTGGTGAATAGCATTTAGCAAATGTCTGGAGTACGTTGAAAATACAGTGTCTAGTTTGGCTTTGAGAGTATCACAGACGGCTAGTTAATTATGTTAACCAGAATGAAAATTCCGAAAGCTGTTTCCTGGACCAACGACCAGCACTGGGGAGCCTGGGACCTGTGGGACGAGGTGATCGACTGGGGAGAGAGGAAAGGTTTGGAGGAGTGCTCACCAGCGACACCCCCCACTGTCCAGGCTGGGGAGGTTATGGGGGGACTGGGAGGTGTGACGGACTGGTGTAAGGGAGGGGAGGGTGTGAGAGTGATAGGCAATGCTGGCATTGTTTCTGAGACTCTTCAGAGAGGAAACTGGCGGTGTAGAGATAGATGTGGGTCTGGTATAGATAGAAGATGTAGAAGTGGTGGAAAATTAATATTAAAGTTGAGCTTGTAGAGCTCTTGACACAGAGAAGAGCCAAAATACAAGGAAGATGAAGCTGTGGTTCTTCTGCTGCTGTTTGGGGAACATTAAATGTTTGAAACAGTATCAAAGATAATGAATTAAGTGTGCTAAATTTTGAGATGTATAGTGGAATGTTTATTAATAATTGTTAATGTGGCGCCCCTGAACCCCCTCGGTTGGCCGCCCCTGCCGGTTGTGTGGGGTCGGGGATGAGGACTAATCGGGGCCAGTCGGGGATCTGGCCCCGGTGCCGGGGGGGGCCCACTCCTGCACGCCCTTATTGCTCCCCTGGGCCGGACACCACATTTCATACAACACTAGAGCTTTGAGGGGCAGTGGGGAGGTTTTACTTGCACATTAGACACCACATGACACTAGGGCTGAGGAGGTGGGTATAGGCAGGTGGGGTTCTGCCGTCTGCCAGCGGTGGGGTGCCCGTGCCTCGACTGTTCACCTGCTTTTTGCACTTTAGTTATATACACAGTCCATGCTACATTAGGGCCTTGGGGTGCAGGGAGGGGGATGGGGGACTCTGCCATCTGCCAGTGGTGGGGCCCTCATACTCGATCTGCACCCACTAATTTTAATGCATTGTAGACATAAACACACAACTCTCTCACACTTGTACATGCACACTTCACATTAACATGGGACGGGGAATCAGTGGGGGCTGAGAGGTCCCCCCTAACTCTCTGTCTCTGGCCCTGCGCGTGTGGGGTGGCCCGGCAGGTAGAAGACGGCTCTGGCCGGTGTGGGCCGTCTCCTCTTGTGGGCTGCGGGCTGGGTGGTCCTTGGCTCTGCTGCGCCGTGGTGGGGCCCTGGCAGGCGGTCCGGGGTATCTAGGGATGCTCTGAGCCCTTCTAGGCGAATTGTAGGGTTCGGTCTGGGCTGGGCGGGGGGTCTGCCGCTCCCCGGTTGACGCAGGTCCGCTCCTGGGTGGTGGGGGGGGGGGGTGCACTTTGTTTGTATGGGTCTCCCTTAGATCATCCTGCAGTGTCGGGGAGGGGGGGGGACGTGCCGGGTCGCTACAGTGGGCGGTGATCCGTCCTGCCGGGGAGCGGGCTGGGGGGACCGTCCGCCAGGGGAGTGTTCCCGGTTGATGGGGCCCTTTGGCCCTGGACCCGCTTCCCTCGGTGGAGGGCTTGCGGGAGGGACTGGGGGGCTCGCTGTCTGTCCCCCCTATGCGGACCTCCTTTTACAGGGGTTGGGCCCCCCTTAGTCCCTCGTGGGCTCCCTCTCGGGTTGGGCGGGGTGGTTGTCTTGTGGACATATGGCCATGGGCCGTGTGTTTCTTATGGTTGTTTGTACTCTGTATTCCCCTACACTTTATTTTCTCCATCCCACCTTTACATCTCCAGCCCGCTGTTCCTGGGAAAAGCCACCTGCCAATCATCCTTGGAGCAGCAGCCATTCTCAGGATCTCCTACATCACAGATCACCTAATAAACACAGGACCTGTCGACGACTGGAGAAAAGGAGAAACGCTGAAGCACACTGGGCATTTTGGAAGCATTTCATCATAATAAATTACCTTTGCCTTTACAGTTTCTGTGTACAGTTTCATTATAGTAAATTGCACTTAGTTGTGATTACTCAGTTACAAAGACAATGGGTCACTCTATAATGGGTGATGGTATGCTTTTAGCTGTGCTTCCACAGGTTGTATCTGCCTTAGTAAATGACTAAATGTCTTTTTCACAAATGATTTTGATTATGTTTGTAGAATTAAATTAAAGGTAAACCTGTACATTGGTTAAAATAACATCTGACTGCTACAATAATACATCATACAGCGTTTTTTGTACTAATGTGCTACCTTGAGACATTCAGGTTGTATAATAAACAATTTTAATAAGAATTGTGTTAAGTAATTAACTTTCAAAATCTATCAATACCATGCAAAAGTGTAAAGTCAAATTTATGAGATACTTATTACAATAAACGGAAGTAGTCTGTACCCATTTAAAGAGGCTTTACATCGTACAGCTTCTTATACTGGTCTGGTTGGTGGGTATAAAGGATCTATTAGAAATCTTCCTCCTCCAAATGTATCATATCATTTCATGAGTTTTGGTAGAGTGGGGGTAGCAGGATAATAATAGGATTTACTGGTTATTTTTAAACAAAGAGGAAGTACACAGTCCAACCAGGTACTATATTGAAATGCTAACAAGTTTTTAAATATTTTTATTCAAGTGACTTTAAGTCTGGATAATGTTTTTAATGGTTGGCAACGTGTGTATTACTGTATAATTAAATAATTAAACTTCTGAAATGGCCGCTCAGTGCAGGAGGAGGCTGCAAACCTGAAGAGGCACACAACCGTATGGGTGGGGCAGGGGATCAATGGTGTGAGGTAGAGGACCAGGGCAGTGGGATTGCAGTGGCACAAGGGCAACCGTGTGGTCATCATGGGCTCCTCCAATGGCAGCTTCAGGTAAGTCGCTCTGGTAAACCCCGTTAGACTCCAGTGAAGTGAGTGAGGCTGCAGCGCAACACTGGAGGGGACACATGTGGGCTCAGGGGCCCACGTGACTGTAGCAGAGGAAGGGATCTCTAGCTGATGTGGAGGTACAGGCCCAGTGGCAGTAAGGGGTGGGCAGTCAGCTGCAGAGGCTGCGGGGCCAGCGGCCCCACTGTACACATGGACCGCAGGGAATCTCAGCATGTTGTGCCCAAAGTCCAGCACACATGCCGTGCTCCGGGGGAAATTCAGGCCCAGGATGGAGGGATCGAGCATGTCAGCCATCCACATAGTTACTATTCACAACTAAACCCCCCATGTCAAAAGGGAACAACCCCGTCCCTCTTAAAGGGGCCAGGTCACCAGTCATTGTTCTCACCTGCACCAATGTCAGTTCTAGACAGTGTCTGGTCTCACCAGGGTTGCAGTGGAACCTGTATGGACTAGGGCAGTACATGCGACTCACATCACTATGGTGGGTATGTGACAGAAGTTGCCTCTGTGAGTCCAATCCGTAGTCACCACCTCTGCAGCAGGTGGCAGCAGGGCCACCTCCCCGGTGTCACCAAGGAAGTTCCGGAAATTAACCTTGTTGGCCCACATCTTCCCGGCTATGCGTGCCCTTGGCGGAACCCTGGGTGGCGGTGAACTTGGGACACTGTCTGAGGATTGAGGGGTGGGGGGGGGTGCTGCTGCCTGTCAGCCTACAGGCAGTCTGCATCCAGGAAGTAAACCTGAGGGCCTGGGTCCTCCAAGCCCTTTGGCGTTTACAGCTTGGTTGATTTCTCCCGCCTCGTTCCCCGCCACCTCGCTGCCCACAATTTCTCTCTCCAAAGCCAGTTCCAGGGCCTCGTCTAGGGACGCAGAGGGGTTGACTGTGTCTGAATGTGAGCTATCTGGGGTTAAGTGTCTAGATAAACTGATCCCTGGCCAGTTCACTCTGTACTGATAGAGCCATGTGAGCACAGACACGCCTACACAACCCCTTGATATCATTAAGCAGGATGCAGAGAGACTCATTTGACTCAATCCCTGCACCTATTGTTTAACTGAGAGGGCAGAAGTCCTCACACTGCCCACAGCGATTCTGCAGGGTACTGACCAGTGTCTCATCCAGGGGCTCAAGCAACCAGCAGTGTACACCTCAGAAAAGCATGTGTGACAACCCTGAGGACCTGCTTGCATACCACAATGGTATCCCATCTCCCCTTGCTCTTTGAAGGGGTACAACCCATCCAGTATAGTTATCACTGGGCTATCACAATGTCATCACAATACTAAAGACTGAAACAAAGCCGTGAGGTCAGACCCTCTGTATACAGCACACAGTCTCACCCTCACATCCTGTATGACCACATTTCTGCTGTTCACATGGCAATTCTCCAGCTTCCTTTGCCCTACAATGGACTGACGACCTGTTGAAGGTCTACCTCACTTTACACTTTGCCCATGTCTTGTGTGTATACCCTGTCCGATCCTAACGTGTATTTAGTGTGTGTAAATCTCTCACTGCATCTGCATTTCGCAGTTCAGCTTCTGACAACATTGTGTTTCCCATCTGTGTATTTGGGTTCGGTGCTTGTTGGGTGCCTGTCGTGGTCCTTCTATTTACAATTGTACGCAGGGCATGCTGGGATATGCGCCCCGCCGGTGTTACACTAGTATAAAAAAGGAATCTGGTCGAGTTTGTTCATTGACCAAATTTTGTTTTTGCGAACCAAATTGTTTGTAGGCCAAAGCATTTGTGAATTGCAAGCACTACTGTACTAATGATAAATTGGTATGAAAAAATGGAGACAATTTCTGAGACACCAGAGCGATCCGTGTACTGTAATATTTATCTTATCAATAACACAGTAAAAATACACATTAGCGCCAATTCATCTTCTTTATTCATCATGAATATTTTAATTCATTAATGCAGGAGTCTGTGATAAATCGCTATCAGCATTTGGTTTATAATGGCCAATTAATGATAACTAAAAAGAAACAGAGAGACTAAAGACACAACTTTCAACCATGATATGAGTGCTGTTGCTGCATAATTTGTCCACCAGGGGTCACAGCGCAACCCCCATCTCGGCAAGATGGATGACTTGAAATATGTTTCTATATCAAGTTGAATTATTTTTATTTCTATAGCACATTTAAAAACAATCTATGTTGTGCCAAAGTGCTGTAGGTCAAAATAATATAAATATATAGTAAAAGTAGAGACATTGGCCAATGTTACACAATGTTACACAAAAAATAATCAGAATCAGACTGTGGTTTATTGCCAAGTAGGTTGACCCTACAAGGAATTCTTTTTGGTATAATGGTGCTCCATGGAAAAACAAGACTAAGCAACAACCAAGTTCAAAAAACAGTGCAAAAGTTATACAATAATCTAGTAATAAATATAAAATCACTATAAATGTTAAATACATGATGTGCAAAGCAGAATAGTCAGATTAAATAGATAAATAAAATGTGTTCCTGTGTGTGCAGGGTCAGTACAGAGATGCATCTAATAAGAAGCGGTGTAAGGCTGAATTAGCTCCGAGACGGACTGGGGACCTATGCCATGTATCGCCTTAGAAAGAAATAAGAAATCTTTAAACTGTATTCTCAGAAATTCTCAAAACTTAACAGGTAGCCAATGCAATGTAGCCAACACAGGGGAAATTTGGTGTCTAATTTTTGTTGAGAGCCTGGTAGCACCGTTTTGAACAAGGAGTAGTCAGAATAAAGATGCTTCTGGTAAACCTGGGTACAGAGAACGGCAGTAACCCAATCAGGATAAAAGCAGGAGTAACTCTCCAGGTCTTTGGCTGAAAGGTGTGGTTTAAGCCAGGCTATTGAACTCAGCTGACAGAAACACCCCTTCACAACAGCATTTATTTGTTTATCAAACTCAGTGATGAATCAAAGATGACACCAAGATTTTTATTATGTGACTGGAGGTTTTCTGAATGAGGCCCTAATTGTTCTCTGAGATCATGAACAGTGACCAAAACTCATTACCTCTGTCTTGTTTTCATTAATCTGGACGAAAGTCATTGCTGTCCTGTTCTTAATATCCTCCAGACAGTTAGAAAGGGCCACCAGAGAGCAGCAGTCACCAGGTTTTAATGGCAGATATGGCTGCGTATCACCAGCATAGCAATGATATTTTACATAATAACGTTCACAAATAGAGCGCAAAGGAAACATGTATAGAGGGAATATGAGAGGGCCTGTATCACAGGACTGGATATGTTTACAAGTAAGGCCATAGTACTTAAGGGGTGTGGCCATCCCACACAGTGACAAGCCCATTCATTCACCTCATCTAGGCCTTTTACTAGGGATTTAAGGTCCTGGTTTTCCTCTCAGACCCTAGAACACACTGCCAGGCTCAGATTCCCGATCCCACATCCTGCTGAAGCCCTTCCCAAGATCAGACACTAGTTTTGTTTTCCTTGTTCTTATAGTAAAATGATGGTCTTTGACTTTTATACATCATCACTGTTCTGTTAATTACACATGACCTAATCTAAGTATTACACAAACCAAGCATAATTACTTAGAGATGTCATAAGATGGAAAATCCTTATTCAGTTAATTATTTTCCCCACAGGTGCTGACAGTGTGTCTACAGTGAAATGGGCCTGTGTACAGAGAGGATGATCTGTAACAATCCCATGTTCCTATGGTGACAGATATAAAACTCATGTGAAATACTGGTGCAGAGGGTATAATGTGAGGTCATGTACTCCCATAGTACACACTGACTCTCCACAGGAGGGTAAAGTGTGAGTCAGAGATGATCCTGACCAGCGAGTCTTCACTGTGACCATCAACAATCTGACAGCTGAGGACTCCGATCGGTACTGGTGTGGTGTGAAGATCAGTGGAGCCTTTCTGATCAGGTTAATCTGTCAGTCACTGATGGTAAGATGTCTGTACTGCAGACTGTAGCCAATGAGATGCACAGTATGTAACATGTCACTGAGTCAAAAAGGAAGGACCTTAACACAAACACTGATGAAAAAAATGTTTTAATATTTTAAAAATCTGCATTTTAATTTAATTCAATATGATAAACGAGACTTGGAAGAAGTAACAGTGTCAGCTAAATCGGGCGACTTCATGAGGTTAAATATGATAAGCAATATGTTAAAAAATGTCAGTTTATTGGCCAAACATTTACATACAGTATGTATGTTGTAATGGGCTGATATTCATAAACATTTCATTGCTGTGGAAATCGTTGAGTGTTTTACCTGTGTGTTGAAGTCCTCCAGGGCTGTCAGTGGACAAACAGGAGGTGACGGGTGTGGATGGAGACAGTGTCAGTGTTACTATGGAAACAACAAAAGACAAAGGATGTGGTGTAAGATTGGGGGCTCCTGTGCATCAGAGAGATCAGTGAGTTTGCATGGGAGGCCTGTCCTGATCAGGGATGACACAGAAAATAAAACCTTCATTGTGACAATGAGTGGGCTGGAGAGGAAGGACACTGGCTGGTATTGGTGGCTGGTTGTGGAATCCTGCAGATTCCAGTTCATATTACTGTTAAACATAAGTAATTGATTTAAATCTGCCTGTGAATTATTTATGCTTGAATATAAATAGATACATACTAATCAACCCAGCAGTTTCACTCACGAAGGGGTTTGTGCTTCTTTGTGGGGATAATCCCCTATTTATCAGCTGTTGTGAAACAGAGTTATTTATTGGGATTATTGTTTCAATGATAGTGGCACGGTGGTCCAGTAGGCGGCGCTGTTGCTTCACGCCTCCATGTTTAGGGGTTTGAATCTGGCTTCTGCTCTGTCTGTGTGGAGTCTGCATGTTCTCCACATGCTGTGTGGGTTTCCTCCAACAATCCAAAAACGCACAGTCAGGCTAATTGGTGTCTTTAATATTGAATGTGTGTCTTCTAGTTTATGATCAGTCTGTAATATGACAAAAATCACAGCATTTTCCACAGACATACAGCCAGTCACTTGTTATGTATACAAATCCAGACAAATCCATGTAGCTTGCAACATAATTCAGGCATTTTTTCATCTTTGTGAGGATGAATTGTTACTAATGGTGTGCAGACTGACTAACATGTCTGTAGGTGGTTTTTCATTGCAGCGTAGACCAGTGTTACAATTGTACTCTGTAATATCTGTTCCAGTGCTGCATCCATCCATTGTCTGAAACTGCTTGTCTAATTCAGGGTCCCTATGGGCGCAAGGCAGGGAACGTCCCATGACAGGGTGCCAACCAATTGCAGGACACGCTCACACTCCATTCCCTCGCACAAGCACACCTACCGGCAATTTGACAACTCCAATTAGCCTCAGCATGTTTTTGGACTGTGGGGGGAAATCAGAGTCCCTGGAAGGAACCCCACAATGACACAGGGGGAGCATGCAAACTCCATACACACGGAACTCCAGCGAAGACTTGAGTACACGTGCCAGAGGAGTGAGGCGACAGTGCAAACCCTGCTTTTTATTAACTATCCTTTCTCCTGTTTCCACTGCTCTCCTTTTCTCTGCACATGATGAAGAAGGAGGGGATAATGAAAAACGGAGGTAAGCATTCAGCAGCATTTACAGTAGTGTGGGGGTCCAGCTAGCAGCATTTACCTGATCACACAGTAATGGGAAACTGTCATTTTAATTTTAAGAGAAAAAAATATTTTTTATTTGATTTTCTTAATAATAAACTTGAGATCCCATCCCATCCAGGGTGAGCCCTTGCCTTCTGCCCTGTGCTGCTGGGGAATGACTGCAGGCCTGTTTTTACAAAATAGTGTAACATGTTGTGTGATAATCTCTAGCTATTTTCATGCTCTTTGTTAATGTCTCCTGTTCCTCACATGTGTCCTGTGTAATAGTACCGATGTGGCTGTACCGTGTTTCTATAAAGCATGTAAGACTTTACTGTTCACATCCACCCTCTTATTCAGCTCTTTGGTCCAGCTGGCTCTGTATGTAGGACTGAGCTGATCGGTGCTGCTGTCGATTATCAAGGTGGTTTTACTTCAGTCAGAACAGATTCACTGTTTTGTTCTTCAGGTTTAAATGTGATATGTGTGACTGACAGACACACTGGTGTATTATATGTCTCACAGGTGGGAGCAGGTTCTGGATGCTGTACTGAAAGCTGGGACTGGTGTGTTTTACCTGATTTGCACCATCATCACCATTCAGCTGCACTGGACCTCCTGTAGAAAGCGGGAACCAATCAGAGAGAAGCAGAGGGTCTCCCTGGATCAGAGGAAGCTGGCAGAGGAGATGACCTTCGTGGAGCAGAATGAGTCAGACGAGCTGTAAAATAAACGGTTATGCTAACTGCAGTGAAGCCTCTCTCACTCGGCCCTGCTCAGTCTGTACAGTCATAGCATGAGAGTCAGTTAAACACAGAGGGGATGATTATCTGCTGGCAACCTGTACAACCACGTATTGGCCACTTATTCACAAGTGCTTTGCTGCCACCTGCTGGTTAATGTTTAATAATCGTTATCTTGTGAAGGTAAGACTGGTTTTTATTAAATTGTCTCTTGATTCTGAAAAAATATGGTACTATGCAAAAGTCTTGGGCCATCAAAGAAAACGTTTAATGCTATTTAATTGGGTTGTGTATATTTGCTCAGAACAAAAACACAATTATCATAAAAATATATGCAAATTAAAAGTGACACAATAAAAACTAACAAGAATTTCTTCTTTTCTCCATAAAGTTACTGATGCCTTGTTGGATCGCTAGATGAACCACGCTTTGGATCCTAAACCTCTCCTCAGGGGCACCCCAGCCATTCCATGTATTTGTTAAATTCTGCCACCAGCTCACTTAATTAATTAATTTAATTAAACAAATGTGTCATGCCCGGCTCGTCCGCTCCTCCTGTGTGCCACGCCCCCTGATTACCCACGTGTTTTCTCCCGATTGTACCCAGCTGTATCTAGTTAATTTGCTCAGTCCTGTGTATTTCAGTCCGTGTCTTACCCGAGTCCTTTGTCCGTCATTGATGTCAGTTGATGTTCGTGCCCTCGTCCCTGAGATTAAACCCCTCGTTTGCCCTGATTCTCGGCTGTCTGCCTGCTTCTTACCCGCCTGCCCGCGATCGCTGCCGTCTCCCGTGACAAAATGTTAATGATGCATTGATTAGCCATAGGAGTTGTGTTATAAAAAGATATAGGTCTATTGGATGGTTGGTGCAAATGTTTTACTAACTTTAGAAGAGATTTTGAAATGACTGGGCTGCCACACTTTGACGGACAAAATATTATAATTCTAGACCAAGATGAAGATCATTTGAACATCATTTTCTTCGACAGCCCAAGACTTTTGTACAGTTTTGTATGTGTCTTTTATACTGGTCATAATTTGTTTAAATACATGATTAATAAATTGATACTTTACAAAACATTTCATATTTTTCTGAAATTGGTAATTATTAAAAATGAATTTCACAAACTTAAATGGTTTGGCTGCGATGGGCTGGCCCCCCATCCAGGGTTGTTCCCGTGCCCATTGCTTCCGGGATAGGCTCCGGACCCCCCACGACCCAGTAGGATAAGCGGTTTGGAAAATGGATGGATGGATGGATGGTAATTATTAAAAATGAATTTCACAAACTTAAATGGTTTGGCTGCGATGGGCTGGCCCCCCATCCAGGTTTGTTCCCGTGCCCATTGCTTCCGGGATAGGCTCCGGACCCCCCACGACCCAGTAGGATAAGCGGTTTGGAAAATGGATGGATGGATGGAGGGATAAATGGTTTGGAGTTTTTAGGTCACCCCTCCTCGTCAGAGCCCACCAATCAGGGACTCTTTAAAAGAGTGATGTAATCGGGAACGCCCACTTTTCAATCTGCAGTACAAATACACCAGCTTGTCTCTGCTAACAACAGCCTGTGAATGTCAGTTAAGGAGGAAACAGTACCACATACATATTGGCCAACATCAAATGAAAATGTAACACACGAAAACAGGACTGCCCACTTATCACTCTGCGTAAAATCACACCAGCTTGTCTGAGCTGACAGCAGCCTCACATATCAGCTAAGGAGGAAGACGGCATATCAAAAGTAAAAAGAAAGACACCATCAAATGAAAATATCCCTGTGTGATCTATTGGTTTCTGCTTTCACTCCCATTAAATGACAGTAAGTCTAGTTGGTGTCCGTGGTACTGAAAACCTGGATCAGTAAATTCCAAATGAAACTTCTTTACCTGATTTAACTGTAACTCACTTATTTTGTTGGCAATGATGCTTTGTTGAGTCTAGAAAGGCGCAAAGTGGGTTTCAGATAAATTAAATGAAGTAGTTTTGCTTAAAAACCAAAAAGCTTTGAACAATCAGTTCAGCTTTGGACTGTAGTGCTTCACAAAAGTAAAATCCATCCAGTTAAATCTCTTTATCCCCAAGTCAAGAAGATATCAAATGCAGAAGCACATTGTGGGAGATACAAGGTGCAGACACATTAAAAGCACTTTTTTTGTGTGAACATTATAAAACAGATTGATACACATTAAGCAGTTTGTAACTTTACATCCAGACCTACATCAGTCAGAAAAAGCAGGCGATGACCATCCCATCCAGCAGCTTCATCTCTGATTGTACAGAATCCCATGTCAGCGTAACTTCTGAAGTCATGACTAAACTAATTTCCAGCTCTGCCTTCAGTTTCATCTGTTAAATTAAATTAGGAACTAAACTAAACTAGGAGGGAAATATAGTCAAGCTACTTAAGTAGCCGAATTTTGTGTATCCACTAGAGGGCAGCCACACATAGATTCCCTTATGAATGGTTCTGATGCTTCCGGAAAGCACTGCACAGACACCCAGGTATGCCAGTGAGGAACGGATAAAGAGCAGACGGATCCAAATACTAGCTGTAATATATAGTATTTTCAATGAATTTAAACAAATTAATATAACAGTGTCAGAGTGTCAGATCCATGTGACTTTTTATGATTGAAGAACTTTGAAAGCCTGAATATAACTGAGGAGGCCCACGGACCCCATTATGTGTGAAACATCATTGTGGTGCTGAGAGAAACACAGGACTGCTGATAAGACCCAGATGAAGTGAATTACCTGACTTTGCCCCCACCCATCCCCCCCCCCCCAGGATACCCCCACCCCTGTCATACAGACACCTTCCTAACGGACCTCATGATTTGTGCTGATCCACACATATGAAAAGGACCTACTGCAGTGACATTTTAAAACTGTATAAAACATAATAAAGACTGAAATAAAGGCCTGAGGTCAGACCCTCTGTATGTAGCACACAGTGTTTCTGCAGAGTCTCACACTCACATCCTGTATGACGACTTTTCTGCTTTTCAGAATAAGTCTGATTTCACTGCTCTTTGCTCATTTGCAATATGAGGAAGTAACAGTTTAGAAAAGAACTAGACTTATTTGATTAATTTGTTTGTAGTTTAAATTCTGTGAGCATGAATGATTCACTGTGAAGACCAGCTATCAATAATTTTGCTATGAAATCATGTTTCTAAAATGATAAGATTCTAGATGAAATCAAAATATTTATTCCTGGTAAGAGCAGGACAACAGCAGCATCAAACTGTTTTCCTTTTTACAGACAAGAAATAGACAGGAAATGCATCAGTGCACAAACAGTTTATGAAAATCAAAGATAGATGGATGATTTTTAAACATTTAAAACCCACAAAAAGGGAGGCAGTGAGGTTAAGGAGAGTCAGGAAGTCAGTGTCAGTCTCCACAGATCTGAGGTCAGCGATACACACATAAGGCTCCTCTGATGCTCCTTTTCATCCTCTTCTTCACTGATGGGCCTCCAGGTGAGGATCACTTACTCTGGGACTCCACCATTCAGCGTAGTTAAGATGAAGATACATTTTGCACAATATACTTACTACATCTGTTTGTTTATATTCATATTGTTCCATGAAGTTTGATCACTTCCCGATTATAGTCTGTGGTGGTAGCATGTTGACTGACTGATTTTAGAATTGACTGCAGTCTTCTTTGTGTCCACTATGTGGCAGCAGTATAAAGGAAATATCTTATTCTGTCACAGCTGCTGGTGTGTGTAAAAATTCACATACTCTGATAACAAGTAATTCTGCCTCCAACTGTTTGTCAGGGACCTGGGCAGGAATGAATTACATGCCGACTGTACATACAACAGAGATAGGCTCCTGGGAGAACTTTGCCAGAAGTTGAAACACGACTTTAAGAATGACACTGATACAGAGTACTCAGCTGTTTGGTTGAAACTAAATCTTGGTCTGGATTTTTACATTCTGGACCTGAACTACCCACTGCTGCACTGACCCCCACCTTCTTCTTTTTTTTCCCTTTGTCCTGTCCGGCAGCTTTAGCAGAATCATGGTCTGAATGCACTGCTGTGACAAACATGTTTGCTTTACCATGAGGGGTTCTATAAACTCTGTATAGGCCTCTCATGTTGATCGATTTCATTTTTTAAATTTAAAAAAATTATTTATTTCATTTTTAGGCGGCATGGTGATGCAGTGGGTGAGCTGGCCGAAGAGGATGGACAGATTAGGAGGGAAAAAAAGAAGGAAAAAGAAGAAAGGAGCAAGTGAGATGAAATGAAAGTTTTTAGCGGGTGTCTCTAACTTTGCTCTGCCATTGCATGCACACCACTTCCAGGGCCAGCCTTGCTCTCACGCTGATATACTGTCAGATTATGCACATCTTATATGTTGTTTTAACCCTTAGCGTATTAGTAAAGGCTGTTTTGTACTTACTTGATGTGATGGTCCACTTTACTGTGGCCTTGAGCCACATTAGAAATTTATTTCTGATATATTTAACTTAATCCTCATTTTTCTTTTGCCCATGAGCACGAAACAGCTAAATAATTAGCATGATGCAGAAGTTATTCTCAGACAAGCACTTAATCTAAAAAGCAGAAATGTCATCATACACGATGTGAGGGTGAGACTGCAGACACACTGTGTGCTGCATACAGAGGGTCTGACCTCAGGCCTTTGTGTCAGTTGTTATTATGTTTGATTTGTGATTCTCACCTGGAGGCCCATCAGCGGATGAAGAGGAGCATCAGAGGAGCCTTATGTGTGTCTCACTGACCTCAGATCTGCGCAGACTGGCACTTACTTCCTGATTCTCCATAACTTTGCTGTTTCTCTGTCTTTATCTGTTACTCAGGAGTCCTGAAGTCCAATGAAAAATCCGCTTTCTCCTGTCTATTTGGCTGATACAAGTTCTGCTCACTTCTGCTTGGGTTGCATGGATCACCAGCCACTTGTCACCAACTAACAGACCACAGCCTACCTGACCAATGTCATAACTGGTGCACCTAGGTATAAAATTTAGTCTCACTGTCTCCAAAAAAGGTCACTGTCTGGAACCCCATGGAACCACATTTTTGATTCCTTAGACAAGAGCATCCTGAGCAGCTGCATCACGGTCTGAATTGGGAACTGCCTCGCCTCAGATCATAAGACCAGCGGATAGTGAGGATAGCTGAGAAGATTATTAGAGTCTCTCTCCCCTCCATCATGGACATTCACATCACACGCTCCATCCGCAAAGCCACCAACATTGTGGATGACCGCACCCACCCCTCACATAATCTTTTCACTCTGGCATCTGGAAAAGCATTCAGGCCTCCACAACCAGACTCAGAAACATGGCGCCTGACTACTGAACTCTCAGGGACTGATCTGATACCACACACAACACACACACACACACAGCTATGTAATTATATCTTCGTGGGGACTCTCCATTCATTTCTATGGGGAAAACTGTAATCCCAACATGACAACTTTAACCCCTACCAACCCCTAACCTTAACCATATGTAACCAAACCAAATACAAGACTTTTGGCATTTTTAGTTTTTTGACTGTATTTACAGATCTTTGTGAGTACCTGAAAATGCCCCCCAAAACATCAAAATAACGGGGTTTTTGTCACATTGTGGGGGACATTTGGTCCCCACAATGTAATATACACCTACTCCACACACACACACACACACACACACAGAGATTAGGTATTTGAATCTTTGTGGAGATTCTCCATTCATTTGTATGGGCGTAACCCCAATCCTAACTATGGCAACCTTAAACATTGCAGTAGTTACCAAGCAGTAACAGTAAGCAACCAAACAAAATGCAAGACTTTTTGAATTATTCATTTGACTGCATTCACAGAATTTAATAAAATTCAGTATCTTACTTTCGGGACCGAAAACATGTCCCTACAAAGTCAAAATAACATGTTTTTATAGCACTATGTACATAACCACCCACCCAAACGCGCGCACACACACACACAAACAGGCCTACCTACAGTATACCCTCCATAGATTCCTGAATGAAATATCTGTAAAGCAGTTATTATGGCATGGCGTTTGGTTTGAACATGCAGTTTTTAAGAATATTGCGCTAATTCTAAACGAAAGACTGCACTAATTCTAAAATAGCTATATAAGAACTTTATTTACCATTAAATAAATTATAAATCAAACCAAAATTTAGTCTCTCAAAAAACTTGTATATGACATATCTTTGTTCACATTATGAGAAATTAAAAACACCAGGACACAGAATGTGAATAACAAGAACTATAGTGTTCTTTCTCAAAAGCGTACCTACCAACGTGGCTAAAATGCTAATTGCGTTCACCAGCTGTGGAAAAAAAACAGCGGGGCACCCCAAACATCGCGGTATTACGCATTACCGTAATACTGCATAGCAAAGACATAATGTCATAAAAAAATTACAGTCAGTATTTATAGACAGAACTGCGTGGTTTCCCATTGACAAGTAGATACATGGTTTACGGGCTTGAAGGCGGTTAGATCAACAAATCCAATCACGCTCAGCCAAAACAAGCACGAGCTAAACATACTACTATTGATTGGTTCACCTTCAAATTCGTCCCGCCCTGACAATTAATTCTCGTTTTCATTCGTTGAAAATGGCGTCAGTACATATCTTCATCCTTTCGACCAATGAAAAATTTCGCTGGTTTCCATAGAAACAAAATCAGTGCAGTTTGAACATAAACTTTCTGACAGAGCGATGGCGCAGCGGTGAGAAGCATCTCTTCCTATGTTTCTTGCTATTTCTTCAGATTATGTTTTGTTAGCATAGTTAATTATATATTTCATTGTATGTCGTGATATAGTTCATGCAAATATTGCCGCAAAATATAATTGAAATATATTTAAAATTAGTAGCTTAAACTGTAGATGCTGTGGCCATTTTTCGTAATGTGATTGTTTATATTTAAATTGTAAGAGAAAATAATTGTGTTAAACTTAAAAACAACAAGCCTTATGGTTGATATGATTGGTTTTACTCATCCGGTCTGTCGTAATGCGTTTCATCTGAAGATGTTATTCTGAAAAGAGCCCCTATACGTTTACTTTTTAAATGTCCCATGTTGTTGAAGTAAGATTAACCGTTTGCTGGGTTCATTACCATGGCGATGTTATAACGTACCGAAGCAGCGTCCTGATTTCGCCAGCGTTACTGTATAGGTTGTGAAACAGTTTTAGCAATTTGGCCGCTTCTATCGGAGTAGCCTCGATGCCACGAGCAGCCAATGAAGGCTCCATCCCTTTCCATAGGCATTCTTGGTGAATAGCATTTAGCAAATGTCTGGAGTACGTTGAAAATACAGTGTCTAGTTTGGCTTTGAGAGTATCACAGACGGCTAGTTAATTATGTTAACCAGAATGAAAATTCCGAAAGCTGTTTCCTGGACCAACGACCAGCACTGGGGAGCCTGGGACCTGTGGGACGAGGTGATCGACTGGGGAGAGAGGAAAGGTTTGGAGGAGTGCTCACCAGCGACACCCCCCACTGTCCAGGCTGGGGAGGTTATGGGGGGACTGGGAGGTGTGACGGACTGGTGTAAGGGAGGGGAGGGTGTGAGAGTGATAGGCAATGCTGGCATTGTTTCTGAGACTCTTCAGAGAGGAAACTGGCGGTGTAGAGATAGATGTGGGTCTGGTATAGATAGAAGATGTAGAAGTGGTGGAAAATTAATATTAAAGTTGAGCTTGTAGAGCTCTTGACACAGAGAAGAGCCAAAATACAAGGAAGATGAAGCTGTGGTTCTTCTGCTGCTGTTTGGGGAACATTAAATGTTTGAAACAGTATCAAAGATAATGAATTAAGTGTGCTAAATTTTGAGATGTATAGTGGAATGTTTATTAATAATTGTTAATGTGGCGCCCCTGAACCCCCTCGGTTGGCCGCCCCTGCCGGTTGTGTGGGGTCGGGGATGAGGACTAATCGGGGCCAGTCGGGGATCTGGCCCCGGTGCCGGGGGGGGGCCCACTCCTGCACGCCCTTATTGCTCCCCTGGGCCGGACACCACATTTCATACAACACTAGAGCTTTGAGGGGCAGTGGGGAGGTTTTACTTGCACATTAGACACCACATGACACTAGGGCTGAGGAGGTGGGTATAGGCAGGTGGGGTTCTGCCGTCTGCCAGCGGTGGGGGTGCCCGTGCCTCGACTGTTCACCTGCTTTTTGCACTTTAGTTATATACACAGTCCATGCTACATTAGGGCCTTGGGGTGCAGGGAGGGGGATGGGGGGACTCTGCCATCTGCCAGTGGTGGGGCCCTCATACTCGATCTGCACCCACTAATTTTTAATGCATTGTAGACATAAACACACAACTCTCTCACACTTGTACATGCACACTTAACATTAACATGGGACGGGGAATCAGTGGGGGCTGAGGGGTCCCCCCTAACTCTCTGTCTCTGGCCCTGCGCGTGTGGGGTGGCCCAGCAGGTAGAAGATGGCCCTGGCCGGTGTGGGCCGTCTCCTCTTGTGGGCTGCGGGCTGGGTGGTCCTTGGCTCTGCTGCGCCGTGGTGGGGCCCTGGCAGGCGGTCCGGGGTATCTAGGGATGCTCTGAGCCCTTCTAGGCGAATTGTAGGGTTCGGTCTGGGGCTGGGCGGGGGGTCTGCCGCTCCCCAGTTGACGCAGGTCCGCTCCTGGGTGGTGGGGGGGGGGGTGCACTTTGTTTGTATGGGTCTCCCTTAGATCATCCTGCAGTTGTCGGGGAGGGGGGGGGACGTGCCGGGTCGCTACAGTGGGCGGTGATCCGTCCTGCCGGGGAGCGGGCTGGGGGGGACCGTCCGCCAGGGGAGTGTTCCCGGTTGATGGGGCCCTTTGGCCCTGGACCCGCTTCCCTCGGTGGAGGGCTTGCGGGAGGGACTGGGGGGCTCGCTGTCTGTCCCCCCTCTGCGGACCTCCTTTTACAGGGGTTGGGCCCCCCTTAGTCCCTCGTAGGCTCCCTCTCGGGTTGGGCGGGTGGTTGTCTTGTGACATATTGGCCATGGGCCGTGTGTTTCTTATGGTTGTTTGTACTCTGTATTCCCCTACACTTTATTTTCTCCATCCCACCTTTACATCTCCAGCCCGCTGTTCCTGGAAAAGCCACCTGCCAATCATCCTTGGAGCAGCAGCCATTCTCAGGACTCCTACATCACAGATCACCTAATAAACACAGGACCTGTCGACGACTGGAGAAAAGGAGAAACGCTGAAGCACACTGGGCATTTTGGAAGCATTTCATCATAAATAATAAATTACCTTTGCCTTTACAGTTTCTGTGTACAGTTTCATTATAGTAAATTGCACTTAGTTGTGATTACTCAGTTACAAAGACAATGGGTCACTCTATAATGGGTGATGGTATGCTTTTAGCTGTGCTTCCACAGGTTGTATCTGCCTTAGTAAATGACTAAATGTCTTTTTCACAAGTGATTTTGATTATGTTTGTAGAATTAAATTAAAGGTAAACCTGTAACATTGGTTAAAATAACATCTGACTGCTACAATAATACATCATACAGCGTCTTTTGTACTAATGTGCTACCTTGGGACATTCAGGTTGTATAATGAACAATTTTAATAAGAATTGTGTTAAGTAATTAACTTTCCAAAATCTATCAATACCATGCAAAAGTGTAAAGTTCAAATTCATGAGATACTTATTACAATAAAACGGAAGTAGTCTGTACCCATTTAAAGAGGCTTTACATCGTACAGCTTCTTATACTGGTCTGGTTGGTGGGTTTAAAGGATCAATTAGAAATCTTCCTCCTCCAAATGTATCATTTCATGAGTTTTGGTAGAGTGGGGGGTAGCAGGATAATAATAGGATTTACTGGTTATTTTTGATACGGTAAAATCGCAAGACTCAGAAAAATAAAAAATTTGTGTATGGTCAGAATTATCAGTGGTAGGAGATTTTGTCCCTACTACCATCTGGGAAAAAACATTCTGGTGCTTATCTGGTGAAGAAGCAATTTCAGGAGATATAAATCCTTGCAAAAAGTAGTCTCCCACTCTATAAATAGGGGTGCAATTTGTTTTTTTCACGCAGTGGAAAAGGAAATGTTTTTTTAATGTTGATGACGACTGTAACTGGTCAAAAGGTGGCGCCAAAGATCCCCAGTAATGCATCGCCCAGTAATGTACAGATATCCCCCTGCCTCACCATGCATGACTCCTCCAATGGTGCTGATGTTTAACAGTACATTCATCCTAACTATACAATTTGATATCTGGTATCGTCCTGTCAGTTTTAACCCATTTCTAAGTCCCGTATGGTTTAGGTAGCTTTTTTTCCCAAAATGATGACCATGAAATTCAGCACATATAACAAATATTGAACTATAGGCATTAATTGAAATGCTCTCTCTCACAGACACACACATATTAGATGTCTATGTCTTTGAAATTGTTTAATACGAATTAATCTGTTTTATAATGTTCACACAAAAAAAGCTTTTGTGTTCACATTTTACAACCCCAAATCAGAAAAAGTTGGGATGGTATGTAAAATGAAAATCAAACTGAAAACAGCACTTTGTTAAATTATCTTTGACCTGTATTACATTGAAAACAATACAACAGCACATTATTTAATGTGTTCCTCGTGAATTTCATTGTTCTTTTTCAAACACGTATTCCAATTTTTGGTTCTTAGAACACATTTCAAAAAAGTTGGGACAGTAAAGCATTTAGTACTTTGTAATGTCGCCATTCCTTTTCACAACACTTAAAAGACATTTAGGGACTGAAGACACCAAGTGATGTAGTTGTTTCAGGTGTAATTTTGTCCCATTCTTCCTGCAAACAAGTCTTAAAGCGGACAACAGTACGGGGTCTTCGGTTGTCACATATTGCGCTTCAAAATGAACCACACATTCTCTATTGGAGACAGGTCGGGGACTGCAGGGCAGTCAAGTACCCATACCCTCTTCCTCCACAGCCAGGACTTTGTAATGTGTGCAGAATGTGGTTTTCGCATTGTTTGTTGAAAAATGCATGGGCGTCCCTGGAAAAAATGTCTTCTTGAAGGTAACATATTGTGCTCCAAAATCTCTATGTACTTTTCAGCATTAATGGTGCCATCACAGAACTGCAAGTTACCTTTGCCAAGGGCACTGACACAACCCCATACCATGACAGACCCTGGCTTTTGGACTTATTGCTGGGTAACAGTCTGGGTGATCCTTTTCTTCTTTGGTCTGGAGCACACGGCATCCATTTCTCACAAAAAATACCTGAAATACTGATTCATCTGACCACAGTAACACGTTTTCACTGTGTGATGGTCCAACTCAGATGCGTTCTGAGCCCAGAGAAGCCGACGGCGCTTCTGGACACTGTTAAGATGGGGCTTGCTTTTGGCACAGTACAGTTTTAACTGGCATTTGTGGATGTAACTACGTATTGTGGTACTTGACAAAGGTTTGCCAAAGTAGTCATATGTGGTCATATCGCTTATAGATGAATGACGATTCTTGATGCAGTGGGATGCTGAGGGATCGGAGATCACGGTAGTTCAACTTAGGCTTGCTTCCTTGTCCTTTACGCACTGAAATTGCTTCAGATTCCTTCAATCTTTTAATTATGGTATGCACTGATGAAGGTGAAATATCCAAATCTCTTCCTGTCGTTCTTTGAGGAACATTGTTTTTAAACATTTCAATAATTTTCTCACGTATTTGTGCTGCTTTTGTACCAAATCATAATTACAATCACCTGTTGACATCACTTGTTTCAAATCACATCATTATTTAACCAATTTACCTCACTACTGGCCCTAAATCGCTCCTGTCCCAACTTTTTTGGAAATGTGTTGCAAGAACCAAAATTGGAATACGTGTTTATTTTGAGGAAAACAATGAAATTCATGAGGAACACATTAAATAATGTGATGGGGGTAACACAATAAATTCAAGATTTTTATTTGTCGTACAAATGTAGTGGTACACTGGCAGCGAAATGCAATTGTCGTTACTCCAGTCGGTGTAATAAACACACTAGTAAAAGGACATCAAAATTAAACAACGTGAATTAACTGAAACTACAGAAAGATAATAAGAAAATATAACAATAAAAGGTATATAAAAAGTAAAGATGAAAATGTATAAAAAATATGTAGAAATGTTTAAAGTACAGATTGTAGTTATAGCATATTTCTAGCTTTTAATCTGTGATGTTAATGATCCTACTGGCCGGGGGTAGAAGCTTCTCCTCGGCCTCTCAGTCCCGGCCATAAGGCCCCGGGGACTTATGCAGGGCGGCAGTTCTGTCCTGGTGATTCTCTGGGCGCATCGTATCACCCTCAGCGGGACTCGGCGGCCCTCAGAGCTGGAGCTGCCGTACCCGAGCAGTTATGCTCCCGGAGAGCACAGATCCCACATTGCCGCTGTAGAAGGTTTTTTGTGGCACAGACGAGAGTCTGTATGTTCCACAGCTGCCTCACATGATACACTCACTGTCAGGCTTTCAGCACTAAAGTTACAGATTACTGGGTGGCCGAGAGGTCTGTGAAATTTGGAGGGTCAGTAGCTTGCCTGGGAAGCCTTAGCATTCAGCGAAAACTGAACAGAGAGCCCTGTAGCAGGGTTGTCTAATTTGTTTAGCTGGCTGGCATAAGATTTTCAGTTTGAAACAAGTATGCACACAGATTTACATGTACGTAACAGTTTTATTACCTTTGTAAATAGTTTGCAGGGTTTTCAAAGTACCCCAGTGCATTTGATATAGCGAATTTTAGGTTTATAATGAAATAATATAGATTTGCCCTAAGATTTAATAAGATTTCTTGCGTTGAGCGTGAGGAGTCTGAAGGGTGTGAGTGTCACACCAGATGGGTGAGAGCTGGCAACCCTGGCTCTGTTCAGTAGCCTCAGAAATTCTTTCGAACTTTTCCAAACACAGCTGATGGAAATCAATGGACGCAAAGGTTCTCAGTGACCATTTTAGCTTGTTTTTAGACTAAAGGCCTATGATGGATCTTTGGAATGTTGCGGAGATACGAATGCTGAGGACAGCATACTTTGTGCTGTGAGTGTTATGTTAACCATGTAAACAAAGAGGAAGTACACAGTCCAACCAGATACTATATTGAAATGCTAACAAGTTTTTAAATATTTTTATTCAAGTGACTTTAAGTCTGGATAATGTTTTTAATGGTTGGAAACGTGTGTATTACTGTATAATTAAATAATTAAACTTCTGAAATGGCCCGCTCAGTGCAGGAGGAGGCTGCAAACCTGAAGAGGCACACAACCGTATGGGTGGGGCAGGGGATCAATGGTGTGAGGTAGAGGACCAGGGCAGTGGGATTGCAGTGGCACAAGGGCAACCGTGTGGTCATCATGGGCTCCTCCAATGGCAGCTTCAGGTAAGTCGCTCTGATAAACCCCGTTAGACTCCAGTGAAGTGAGTGAGGCTGCAGCGCTACACTGGAGGGGAACACATGTGGCTCAGGGGGCCCATGTGACTGTAGCAGAGGAAGGGATCTCTAGCTGATGTGGAGGTACAGGGCCCAGTGGGCAGTAAGGGGTGGGCAGTCAGCTGCAGAGGCTGCGGGGCCAGCGGCCCCACTGTACACATGGACCGCAGGGAATCTCAGCACTGTTGTGCCCAAAGTCCAGCACACATGCCGTGCTCCGGGGGAAATTCAGGGCCCAGGATGGAGGGATCGAGCATGTCAGCCATCCACATAGTTACTATTCACAACTAAACCCCCCATGTCAAAAGGGAACAACCCCGTCCCTCTTAAAGGGGCCAGGTCCACCCAGTCATTGTTCTCACCTGCACCAATGTCAGTTCTAGACAGTGTCTGGTCTCACCAGGGTTGCAGTGGGAACCTGTATGGACTAGGGCAGTACATGCGACTCACATCACTATGGTGGGTATGTGACAGAAGTTGCCTCTGTGAGTCCAATCCGTAGTCACCACCTCTGCAGCAGGTGGCCAGCAGGGCCACCTCCCCGGTGGGTCAACAAGGAAGTTCCGGAAATTAACCTTGTTGGCCCACATCTTCCCGGCTATGCGTGCCCTTGGCGGAACCCTGGGTGGCGGTGAACTTGGGACACTGTCTGAGGATTGAGGGGGTGGGGGGGGGGGTGCTGCTGCCTGTCAGCCTACAGGCAGTCTGCCTCCAGGAAGTAAACCTGAGGGCCTGGGTCCTCCAAGCCTTTGGCGTTTACAGCTTGGTTGATTTCTCCCGCCTCGTTCCCCGCCACCTTGCTGCCCACAATTTCTCTCTCCAAAGCCAGTTCCAGGGCCTCGTCTAGGGACGCAGAGGGGTTGGCTGTGTCTGAATGTGAGCTATCTGGGGTTAAGTGTCTAGATAAACTGATCCCTGGCCAGTTCACCTCTGTACTGATAGAGCCATGTGAGCACAGACACGCCTACACAACCCCTTGATATCATTAAGCAGGATGCAGAGAGACTCATTTGACTCAGTCCTGCACCTATTGTTTAACTGAGAGGGCAGAAGTCCTCACACTGCCCACAGCGATTCTGCAGGGCACTGACCAGTGTCTCATCCAGGGGCTCAAGCAACCAGCAGTGTACACCTCAGAAAAACATGTGTGACAACCCTGAGGACCTGCTTGCATACCACAATGGTATCCCATCTCCCCTTGCTCTTTGAAGGGGTACCACCCATCCAGGATAGTTATCACTGGGCTATCACAATGTCATCACAATACTAAAGACTGAAACAAAGCCGTGAGGTCAGACCCTCTGTATACAGCACAGCAGTCTCACCCTCACATCCTGTATGACCACATTTCTGCTGTTCACATGGCATTTCTCCAGCTTCCATTGCCCTGCAATGGACTGACGTGCTGTTGAAGGTCTACCTCACTTTACACTTTGCCCATGTCTTGTGTGTATACCCTGTCCGCTCCAAACGTGTATTTAGTTTGTGTAAATCTATCACTGCATCTGCATTTCGCAGTTCAGCTTCTGACAACATTGTGTTTCCCATCTGTGTATTTGGGTTCGGTGCTTGTTGGGTGCCTGTCGTGGTCCTTCAATTTACAATTGTACGCGGGGCATGCTGGGATATGCGCCCCGCCGGTGTTACACTAGTATAAAAAAAGGAATCTGGTCGAGTTTGTTCATTGACCAAATTTAGTTTTTGCGAACCAAATTGTTTGTAGGCCAAAGCATTTGTGAACTGCAAGCACTACTGTACTAATGATAAATTTGTATGAAAAAATGGAGACAATTTCTGAGATACCAGAGCGATCCGTGTACTGTAATATTTATCTCATCAATAACACAGTAAAAATACACATTAGCGCCAATTCATCTTCTTTATTCATCATGAATATTTTAATTCATTAATGCAGGAGTCTGTGATAAATCGCTATCAGCATTTGGTTTATAATGGCCAATTAATGATAACCTAAAAAGAAACAGAGAGACTGAAGACAGAAACTTTCAACCATGATATGAGTGCTGTTGCTGCATAATTTGTCCACCAGGGGTCACAGCGCAACCCCCATCTCGGCAAGATGGATGACTTGAAATACTGTTTCTATATCAAGTTGAATTATTTTTATTTCTATAGCACATTTAAAAACAATCTATGTTGTGCCAAAGTGCTGTAGGTCAAAATAATATAAATATATAGTAAAAGTAGAGACATTGGCCAATGTTACACAATGTTACACAAAAAATAATCAGAATCAGACTGTGGTTTATTGCCAAGTAGGTTGACCCCTACAAGGAATTCTTTTTGGTATAATGGTGCTCCATGGAAAAACAAGACTAAGCAACAACCAAGTTCAAAAAAACAGTGCAAAAGTTATACAATAATCTAGTAATAAATATAAAATCACTATAAATGTTAAATACATGATGTGCAAAGCAGAATAGTCAGATTAAATAGATAAATAAAATGTGTTCCTGTGTGTGCAGGGTCAGTACAGAGATGCATCTAATAAGAAGCGGTGTAAGGCTGAATTAGCTCCGAGACGGACTGGGGACCTATGCCATGTATCGCCTTAGAAAGAAATAAGAAATCTTTAAACTGTATTCTC
>NW_026043296.1:0-45550 GCF_023856365.1 Brienomyrus brachyistius | reverse complement strand
AGAGGGCGCCACGGCGCCCCCATCTGGCCGACATGGTTGGGTCGGATTATCTGAGTAGCGGGGAGGAATTGACATCATCCTACCAAGTTTCATAATTCTAGCACTTACGGTTTAGGCTGTACATTCAGTTTTAGGGCAGAAAAATAATAATAATAATAATAAATATAACTGCAAGCAGTGATAAGCGGTTCCAAGCTAATGGAAAGAATAAGTGGGTAGAAATGGAGTACATGGAATAAAATGAAAAGTTCAATAATAATAGGACATAAAATAGAGACCGTAACTGCTGGGCAATGCATTTAAATAGTCAGAAAGTAGGAAATACTACTACGATAGCATGAGAAGCTAATGGACAGAATAAGTGGGTAGACATGGAGTACACAGCATAAAATGAAAAGTTCAATGGCATAAAATGAAAAGTTCAATAATAATAGGACATGAAATAGAGACTGTAATTGCTGGCCAATGCATTTAAATAGTCAGAAAGTAGGAAACAGTACTACAATAGCATGAGATCTGACATGTTGATGTTACAGTAGAAACGTTTAGTTAGGATAAGAAAAAGGGTGGATGAGAAACAGGAGGAAAATGTAATTGCACCTGCTTAGGAGAAATATCACCAATGTAGATCTGTCTGGTGAAGTGCCTGAGCTTGACTGAATATATGGTTTGGGATGATGGCATATGAACAGTGGCTGTAGCGCCCCTGTTTGACTGATCGGCACCAAAGTTGGTGGGTCTCTCTGGGAGGCCGTGCTACATTAGTGGGTAAAATTTGGTGAGAATCGGATGAAGAATGCCTGAGATTTAGCTGTTTGATTGAAATAGGAATTGAAATGGTTTGGCCAGCAGGTGGAGCCTGCGCTCCATGGATAAATTCTATTCAATATTTTTAGGCCTTCTCAGCCAAGTTTGCTCTTAGACACATATGAACAGTCGCCATAGCGCCCCCGTTTGACCGATCGACATCAAAGTTGGAGGGTCTGTCTGTGGGCCAGTGCTACATTAGTGGGTGAAATTTTGTGAGGATTGGATGAAGCAAGCCTGAGATTTAGCTGTTTGATTGAAATCGGCTTATAAATGATGCAGGTTGGGTGTGGCTGGTGGCCATATTATACAGAAAGGTCAGGTATTTTTTAATAATCATCCCTGACGGCAGTGTCTTGATTGACTTGACACCAGAATCACTTACATGGGGTGTAGATTGTTAAAGTTAGAGGAATATTTCATTTAATCCGTTTTTAAATATCACAAGGGAATGCAGATGACTGTTATTATGCAATACATATATCTTGATTTGGCATGACTCACAGAACTTGCAGTACAAAGGATTTTTACCAGTAATATGAGACTTGAACAGAAATGAGATAAATGTCACTTTCACTGGTTTTGCAGGTTTAGAGACACATATTGCATTGCTGTAGCGCCCCCGTTTGACCAATCGGAACCAAATTTGGAGGGCCCTTACCCACTACCGTCCTTGATGACATATTCAAGTTTGGTAGTGATTGGCTGAGGCAGGCCTGAGATACAGCTGTCTGATTGAAGTGGGCGTGGCACCTGTATGGTCTGGATGTGGCTGGTCGCCGTACCTTATAGAAAGTTTAGGATTTTTTGAATAATTGTGTACCAGGACTGTCTCCTGATTTGAATGATACCAGATTTACATAGGTTGGTTGAAAATCCAAGGAGGTTAACGAAATGTCATGTTTTTAGACTCCTATAAAATACGCAAAAGCGGAAAGAGATAGGATGAAGTTCTACATGTCTTTGAATTTGCCATGGGCCAGTGCATTAGATAAGTAACAAATCTCAATTTTATCATTAACAGTTCAATAGAAATAAGCAGAAATGCAAATCCTGTCGCTGTAGCGCCCCCATGTGGACAATTGGTGTGGCCTTCGCAGGGATTGCTAGGGGTTAGGAGACAAATGTACAAGCCTATTTTTGTTCATATCAGCTGTTGTTAAGCCTGTCAAAGGCCTGTCAGAATGCTGCTTGATTTTGATTGGCTGATGGTGGCTAGGGTTTTATGACTAATGACTGCCCTGACAGATTCTTGACCTCAGGCTTCAGAGTAGTACATGTATGCCAAATTTCATTTGGATCGGTCAAGGAAGTCAGGAGATATTGGCAGTTTTTAGTTGTAGCGCCCCCTATTGACGAAATGCGGCCCGCCTTCAACAGTGTCCCCAGAATGGGGTACGGAGATAGGATTTCAAATTTGGTGAAGGTAGGCTAAGGTATGGCCAAGTTATAACAGTCAGACCAATACTGGCTAAATTTACGTAGACTTTGGGCGTGGCTAGTGGCCGTATGATAGACCAATATCAGGGTTATTTGAATTATTATTCATCAACTCAGAGACCTGATCGGTTTGATACCTCATTTGTCTGATTCCGTCAGACGGTGTAGGAATTACAAGCAAAAGTAAGTTTTGCAAATTATGCAAATTAGCAAAAAATCTAAGTAGGCGGAGCTTCATAGTCCAAATGGCAAGTTGGTAGGGCAAGGATGTCTCTATCAGTAGAAATATGAATTTCAATTATAGGACTAACAGGACAGGAGATATCAATCAAAACGCGTTAGAGGGCGCCACGGCGCCCCCATCTGGCCGACATGGTTGGGTCGGATTATCTGAGTAGCGGGGAGGAATTGACATCATCCTACCAAGTTTCATAATTCTAGCACTTACGGTTTAGGCTGTACATTCAGTTTTAGGGCAGAAAAATAATAATAATAATAATAATAATAATAATCCTAAGAAAAACAATAAGGTTCCATAGCACTTCGTGCTTTGGAACCTTAATAATAATCCTAAGAAAAACAATAAGGTTCCATTGCACTTCGTGCTTTGGAACCTTAATAATAATCCTAAGAAAAACAATAAGGTTCCATTGCACTTCGTGCTTTGGAACCTTAATAATAATAATCCTAAGAAAAACAATAAGTTTCCATAGCACTTCGTGCTTTGGAACCTTAAATATAACTGCAAGCATTGATAAATGGTTCCAAAGCTAATGGAAAGAATAGGTGGGTAGACATGGAGTACACAGCATAAAATGAAAAGTTCAATAATAATGGGACATGAAATAGAGACTGTAATTGCTGGCCAATGCATTTAAATAGTCAGAAAGTAGGAAATACTACTACAATAGCATGAGAAGCTAATGGACAGAATAGGCTGATCATTTAGACAGAAGAAAGGCTGAAAGTATTCAATGGCATTTTATAAATGGAGCAAGGGCTCCACCTGCTAGATAATTTATTACAAAATTGCAATTGCTGCAGTTTACACAGCCTAAAGTATAATTGAAGGCTGATAAATTTGTAAAAGTCAGATCGCAGGACAGTAAAAGGAAATTGAAAATATGGACTCAGATGAAGGAGTGGGTGATTAATCTTTGAATGTTTGATGGAAAATAAGGATATTTCAGCTGAATTAACTAAGGTGGGTCTTAGACATATATGAACAGTGGCTGTAGCGCCCCCGTTTGACTGATCGGCACCAAAGTTGGTTGGTCTCTCTGGGAGGCCGTGCTACATTAGTGGGTAAAATTTGGTGAGAATCGGATGAAGCATGCCTGAGATTTAGCTGTTTGATTGAAATAGGAATTGAAATGGTTTGGCCAGCAGGTGGAGCCTGCGCTCCATGGATAAATTCTATTCAATATTTTTAGGCCTTCTCAGCCAAGTTTGCTCTTAGACACATATGAACAGTCGCCATAGCGCCCCCGTTTGACCGATCGACATCAAAGTTGGAGGGTCTGTCTGTGGGCCAGTGCTACATTAGTGGGTGAAATTTTGTGAGGATTGGATGAAGCAAGCCTGAGATTTAGCTGTTTGACCTAAGGTGGATCTTAGGAGTATACAGATAGTGGCCATAGCACCCCCGTTTGACCGATCGGCATCAAAGTTTGAGGGTATGTCTGTAGACCAGTGCTACATAAGTGGATCAAATTTCGTGAGGATTGGATGAAGCACGCCTGAGATTTAGCTGTTTGATTGAAATCGGCTTATAAATGATGCAGGTTGGGTGTGGCTGGTGGCCATATTATACAGAAAGGTCAGGTATTTTTTAATAATCATCCCTGACGGCAGTGTCTTGATTGACTTGACACCAGAATCACTTACATGGGGTGTAGATTGTTAAAGTTATAGGAATATTTCATTTAATCCGTTTTTAAATATCACAAGGGAATGCAGATGACTGTTATTATGCAATACATATATCTTGATTTGGCATGACTCACAGAACTTGCAGTACAAAGGATTTTTACCAGTAATATGAGACTTGAACAGAAATGAGATAAATGTCACTTTCACTGGTTTTGCAGGTTTAGAGACACATATTGCATTGCTGTAGCGCCCCCGTTTGACCGATCGGCACCAAATTTGGAGGGCCCTTACCCACTACCGTCCTTGATGACTTATTCAAGTTTGGTCATGATTGGCTGAGGCAGGCCTGAGATACAGCTGTCTGATTGAAGTGGGCGTGGCACCTGTATGGTCTGGATGTGGCTGGTCGCCGTACCTTATAGAAAGTTTAGGATTTTTTGAATAATTGTATACCAGGACTGTCTCCTGATTTGAATGATATCAGAATTACATAGGTTGGTTGAAAATCCAAGGAGGTTAACGAAATGTCATGTTTTTAGACTCCTATAAAATACGCAAAAGCGGAAAGAGATAGGATGAAGTTCTACATGGCTTTGAATTTGGCATGGGCCAGTGCATTAGATAAGTAACAAATCTCAATTTTATCATTAACAGTTCAATAGAAATAAGCAGAAATGCAAATCCTGTCGCTGTAGCGCCCCCATGTGGACAATTGGTGTGGCCTTCGCAGGGATTGCTAGTGGTTAGGAGACAAATGTACAAGCCTATTTTTGTTCAGATCAGCTGTTGTTAAGCCTGTCAAAGGCCTGTCAGAATGCTGCTTGATTTTGATTGGCTGATGGTGGCTAGGGTTTTATGATTAATGACTGCCCTGATAGATACCTGACCTCAGGCTTCAGAGTAGTACATGTATGCCAAATTTCATTTGGATCGGTCAAGGAAGTCAGGAGATATTGGCAGTTTTTAGTTGTAGCGCCCCCTATTGACGAAATGCGGCCCACCTTCAACAGTGTCCCCAGAATGGGGTACGGGGATAGGATTTAAAATTTGGTGAAGGTAGGCTAGGGTATGGCCAAGTTATAACAGTCAGACAAATACTAGCTAAATTTAGGTAGTTTTTGGGCGTGGCTAGTGGCTGTATGATAGACCAATATCAGGGTTATTTGAATTAGTATTCATCAGCTCAGAGACCTGATCGGTTTGATACCTCATTTGTCTGATTCCGTCAGACGGTGTAGGAATTACAAGCAAAAGTAGGTTTTGCAAATTATGCAAATTAGCAAAAAATCTAAGTAGGCGGAGCTTAATAGTCCAAATGGCAAGTTGGTAGGGCAAGGATGTCTCTATCAGTAGAAATATGAATTTCAATTATAGGACTAACAGGACAGGAGATATCAATCAAAACGCGTTAGAGGGCGCCACGGCGCCCCCATCTGGCCGACATGGTTGGGTCGGATGATCTGAGTAGCGGGGAGGAATTGACATCATCCTACCAAGTTTCATAATTCTAGCACTTACGGTTTAGGCTGTACATTCAGTTTTAGGGCAGAAAAATAATAATAATAATCCTAAGAAAAACAATAAGGTTCCATTGCACTTCGTGCTTTGGAACCTTAATAATAATCCTAAGAAAAACAATAAGGTTCCATTGCACTTCGTGCTTTGGAACCTTAATAATAATAATCCTAAGAAAAACAATAAGTTTCCATAGCACTTCGTGCTTTGGAACCTTAAATATAACTGCAAGCATTGATAAATGGTTCCAAAGCTAATGGAAAGAATAGGTGGGTAGACATGGAGTACACAGCATAAAATGAAAAGTTCAATAATAATGGGACATGAAATAGAGACTGTAATTGCTGGCCAATGCATTTAAATAGTCAGAAAGTAGGAAATACTACTACAATAGCATGAGAAGCTAATGGACAGAATAGGCTGATCATTTAGACAGAAGAAAGGCTGAAAGTATTCAATGGCATTTTATAAATGGAGCAAGGGCTCCACCTGCTAGATAATTTATTACAAAATTGCAATTGCTGCAGTTTACACAGCCTAAAGTATAATTGAAGGCTGATAAATTTGTAAAAGTCAGATGGCAGGACAGTAAAAGGAAATTGAAAATATGGACTCAGATGAAGGAGTGGGTGATTAATCTTTGAATGTTTGATGGAAAATAAGGATATTTCAGCTGAATTAACTAAGGTGGGTCTTAGACATATATGAACAGTGGCTGTAGCGCCCCCGTTTGACTGATCGGCACCAAAGTTGGTTGGTCTCTCTGGGAGGCCGTGCTACATTAGTGGGTAAAATTTGGTGAGAATCGGATGAAGCATGCCTGAGATTTAGCTGTTTGATTGAAATAGGAATTGAAATGGTTTGGCCAGCAGGTGGAGCCTGCGCTCCATGGATAAATTCTATTCAATATTTTTAGGCCTTCTCAGCCAAGTTTGCTCTTAGACACATATGAACAGTCGCCATAGCGCCCCCGTTTGACCGATCGACATCAAAGTTGGAGGGTCTGTCTGTGGGCCAGTGCTACATTAGTGGGTGAAATTTTGTGAGGATTGGATGAAGCAAGCCTGAGATTTAGCTGTTTGACCTAAGGTGGATCTTAGGAGTATACAGATAGTGGCCATAGCACCCCCGTTTGACCGATCGGCATCAAAGTTTGAGGGTATGTCTGTAGACCAGGGCTACATAAGTGGATCAAATTTTGTGAGGATTGGATGAAGCAAGCCTGAGATTTAGCTGTTTGACCTAAGGTGGATCTTAGGAGTATACAGATAGTGGCCATAGCACCCCCGTTTGACCGATCGGCATCAAAGTTTGAGGGTATGTCTGTAGACCAGTGCTACATAAGTGGATCAAATTTCGTGAGGATTGGATGAAGCATGCCTGAGATTTAGCTGTTTGATTGAAATCGGCTTATAAATGATGCAGGTTGGGTGTGGCTGGTGGCCATATTATACAGAAAGGTCAGGTATTTTTTAATAATCATCCCTGACGGCAGTGTCTTGATTGACTTGACACCAGAATCACTTACAACAACAACAACAACAACAAATTTATTTTTATATAGCGCATTATCACAACATTACATTGTCTCAAAGCGCTTTACAGTATCCTCACCCAAAGCCCCCAGTGAGTAAGCCATAGGCGACAGTGGCAAGGAAAAACTCCCTAGAAGGAAGAAACCTTGAGAGGGACCAGACTCAAAGGGGAAGCCCATCCTCCAGGGGCCGGCAGGGATAGTCAAATAGAGAGAGGAGAGCAAGGAAGATAAGCCAATGCCGAAGCCGAGTCTTCTTCCAATTGTCAGGCAACCAGAGGTAAGGCAGCGGGTCATACACGGAAGAACAGAACGGCGAGCTGGATGCAGGGACGTCACTGGTGGTGGTCGGGTGTGCTGGATATCTTGATAGATTGAGGTCTCCAGGCATCACCCCCAGGAGGAGTAGGGGAAATAAAATGTACAATTAGGCATAGTAGAGGAGGCTATTGGCAGTGCTAAAAGCTAGGTGAGTACAATATGAAGTGCAATCTGCAAGCTCCGGCAGATATGGCTATGGCAGCATCAGTAGGAGGGAGAGGCAAGTGGGAATGCCGGCATGGGGAGTCCCTGAAATGTCAGCACTCCAGTTCCACAAGAGATTGCAAAGCTAGAGTGACAGCACTGACAATCCAGTTCATCCAAAGCCAATGGCACCGATCCCCACCCAGCTCTACACCTCACACTACAGGTCTGACTGGGAGTGAAGAGTTAGCTAGGGCTAGAACTAGTGTCCCTATACGCTAAACTAAACAGGTGTGTTTTTAGTCTGGACTTGAATATTGAGAGTGAACCTGAAACCCGCACATCCGGTGGAAGACCATTCCACAGCAGAGGAGCTTTGTAGGAGAAAGCTCTGCAGCCTGCCGTAGCTCTTTCTACCCTAGGCACTAACAGATATCCCATGGCTTGAGAGCGAAGCAAGCGTGGAGGGTTGTATGTGGTCAGCAGTTCACTAAGGTATTCTGGTGCAAGGCCATTTAGTGCTTTATAAGTTAATAGCAGTATTTTATAGTCAATTCGAGACTTAACTGGCAGCCAATGAAGAGAGGATAAGACCGGTGTAATATGATCAAATTTTTTAGTGTTTGTTAGAACTCTGGCTGCAGCATTCTGTACCATCTGAAGTTTATGCAAGGATCCAGACGAGCAACCCGATAGGAGGGCATTACAGTAATCCAGTCTGGAACTTACGAAGGCATGTATTAGTTTTTCTGCATCATTAAGTGAGAGCATCTTACGAAGCTTGGCTATGTTCCGTAGATGATAAAATGCAGTTCTAGTAATACTTCTTATGTGAGCATCAAAGCATAGATCTGAATCGACAAGAACGCCAAGATTTCTAACTACCATGTTAGGTTGTGTAGGAAGGTTACCAACGTTGAGGTGGCGGAACTTATTTCTAGCAGCCTTGGGACCAATTACCAGAACTTCTGTTTTTTCTGTGTTTAACATAAGGAAATTTTTTGCCATCCAGCACTGGATATCTAATAGACAGTCTTCTAACCGAGATAGCAGTGATATATCATCAGGGTTAACAGATATGTATAACTGTGTATCATCTGCATAACAATGAAACCCAATACCATGATTTCTAATAATGTTACCAAGAGGTAGCATGTATAGGGTAAACAGTAGCGGGCCCAGGACTGATCCCTGTGGGACACCATATTCAACTTTAGTGGCCTTGGATGATTCATTGTTCACATGGGCATACTGATAGCGATCAGACAAATATGAGCGGAACCAAGAGAGCGCTGTCCCTGTAATGCCAACTACACCTTCTAACCGGTCCAAGAGGATATTATGGTCCACAGTATCGAACGCTGCAGTTAAATCTAGCAATACCAACAGAGATACACAGCCACGGTCAGAAGCCACAAGTAGATCATTCATTACTTTGACTAGAGCAGTTTCTGTGCTATGGTTTGGTCTAAAGCCAGACTGATATAATTCATTGGCATTAGTTTTTTGTAGGAAAGAGGACAACTGACGAACTACAACCTTTTCCATGATCTTTGAAATGAAAGGAAGATTTGAGATAGGTCTATAGTTTCCTAAAACACTGGGTTCAAGATTTGGTTTCTTTAGGACGGGTCTGATAACAGCCATTTTAAAAGGTTTTGGAACATATCCAAGCCTAAGAGAAGAGTTTAACACATTTAACACGGTAGTGCCAATCTGTGGTGCAATTTCCTTGAAGAATTTTGTAGGAATTGGGTCTACAAGGCTAGTAGAGGATTTACAGGAGAAAATTAAGCTCAAAAGTTCTGAGTGTGTAATAGGAATGAATGATTCAAAGGTCTCATTATTGGTAGGCATAAGACTAGCAGGAGGCAGGCAGCCGTAAGTAGGTAAAGGTGTGCACTGTATAGTCTGTCTAATTGTAGTTATCTTACCATTAAAAAATGTAAGAAAGTCATCACTCTTAAGAGCTTGTGGGATTTGCAAGTTTAATGAGGAATTCTGTGTTATCCTAGCCACGGATTCAAATAGGAATTTAGGATTGGTTTTGTTCATGTCTATTAATCTGGAGAGATACACAGACCGAGCAGTTACTAGTGCTTGTCTGTATTTAGAGAGGCTCTCTTTCCAGGCAGATTTGAAAACTTCCAGTTTAGTTGAGCGCCATTTTCGCTCTAGCTTGCGTGATGCCTGTTTGAGTTCACGTGTATTATCAGAGTACCAGGGGGCAGGTTTGTTATTGCTATGCTTTATACTCCTAAGTGGAGCCACAAGATCTAGAGTGCTGCGAAGGGATTTTTCCATGTTTGAAGTTGCCTGTTCAAGTTCATTTACACACGATGCTTCAGATGTAAGGCTAAAGGACTGTGGAAGTTGTTTCATAAATGTTGTTGTAGTTAGTGTCTTAATAGAACGTCTGATTCTATACTTTGGAGTGGTGGTCAACAGGAGGCTATACTGGATTTCAAATGTTAACAAGTAATGATCTGAGAGCAGAGGACTCTGTGGCATAATAGACACATGTTCTACCAGGATGCCATGACTAATGATCAAATCAAGGGTATGGTTACAGACATGAGTAGGCCCGACTACATTCTGACATACACCTACAGAGTCAAGAATAGCTGCAAACGCTGTTTTTAAAGGATCATTATCCTTCTCCATATGAATGTTAAAATCACCCACAATAACGGCTTTGTCAGTACTGACCACCAGGTTTGTTAAGAAATCAGCAAATTCCTTAAGAAAATCACTGTACGGCCCAGGCGGTCTATACACAATAACCATGGTGATTTGGGGTGACGAACTAGAAAGAGATGAGCCAGCAAGGCTAAGAACAAGAGTTTCAAATGTGCTGAAACTCACACCACATTTCTCAGACACTCCTAAGTTGGACTGAAAAATTGCAGCAACACCACCACCTTTGCGATTTGGTCGCGGGTTATGCTTATAACTGTATTCCGCTGGAGTAGATTCATTTAGTGCCATGAATTCATCTGGTTTAAGCCAGGTCTCAGTAAGGCACAGGGCACCAAGACTAAAATCAGTAATTATTTCATTTATTAATAGTGCTTTAGGGGCCAGTGATCTTATATTCAGAAGTCCAAGTTTAAGTTTAAATATTGCATCACAACTGTTTTCTAGTAACGGATTCATTGTGATTTTAATTAAGTTATTATGGCACACTCCACGGTGGAATAGTCCTCCATGATTAAAGACGCGGGGAGCAGACACAGTCTCAATGAAATGAACCCTAGGCGACGACTCTAAGCGACTAGCAGGCGGTCGGTTATGCCGGTTTGCCTGCCGCCTGGACTTGGCTCTAGTTAGTCAGCGATTTGCCTGTAGACTACGAGCTATGCTTTTAGACAGGAGGTCGGCACCAGCCCGCGAGGGGTGAATACCGTCCCTCTTCAAAAGCCCAGGCCTACCCCAGAACATCCTCCAGTTGTCTATATAACCTACACCATTTATCGGGCACCATTCCGACAGCCAGCGATGTAGCGACGATAATCTGCTGTACATTTCATCGCCACGTCTAGCAGGGATGGGGCCAGAGCACGTTACTGACACACACATCTTCTTCGCAATGTTGCACACCTCTTTAAAATTTGCCTTTGTGATCTCCGATTGCCTCAATCGGACATCATTAGTGCCGACGTGGATAACTATCTGAGAGTATTTACGTTTACTTTTAGCCAGCACTTTTAAATTTGCCGAGATGTCGGTCGCTCTGGCACCCGGGAGACAATTTACAATGGTCGCTGGAGTCGCTACTCTCACGTTTCTTAGAATAGAATCACCAATTATTAGAGCACTTTCAACAGGCGTCTCAGTGGGAGTTTCACTGAGTGGGGAGAACCTGTTGGAAACGCGGATAGGCGAATGGTGCCGGTGTAAGTTTGGTTTGGATTTGCGACTATGCCGCCGGGTCGTCACCCACTCGCCTTGCTGCGAAGGCTCTGCTGCCGGAGCAGGGGGAGACTTACTGGCTATCGCGGACATATCCGGAGCCGCTAACACTGAGTCAATAAAACTCTCATTCTCCTGAATGTTATGTAACGTCCGGATACGTCCCTCTAACACTACAATCTTCTCCGTCAGTCTAGCGACTAACTGACACTTCTCACATGTATAAATACCGCTAATGACTGGAGAAGAATAGCTAAACATATTACACTCAGAACACGGAACAGTAGACATGGCGTTGTACTTACGTAAACTGAGGCTGTAAGGCTGGAAGCACCTTCTTAATTTAACGAAGATCGTGGGTCGGTACTTGCGTAGGTGATTAATCCGTCGGGGACTGGGAAATTTTATTTATTTATTTTGGAGGATTATTAATCTTGCGAAGCTTTTTCCCAATGACTTAACTCGAATTATTATTTAGGTGATATCTATGGTTTCAAAGTTCGCGCGCTAGCAGTCAGTATCACTCTCGCAGGAAACAGGAAATGACTTACATGGGGTGTAGATTGTTAAAGTTATAGGAATATTTCATTTAATCCGTTTTTAAATATCACAAGGGAATGCAGATGACTGTTATTATGCAATACATATATCTTGATTTGGCATGACTCACAGAACTTGCAGTACAAAGGATTTTTACCAGTAATATGAGACTTGAACAGAAATGAGATAAATGTCACTTTCACTGGTTTTGCAGGTTTAGAGACACATATTGCATTGCTGTAGCGCCCCCGTTTGACCAATCGGCACCAAATTTGGAGGGCCCTTACCCACTACCTTCCTTGATGACATATTCAAGTTTGGTAGTGATTGGCTGAGGCAGGCCTGAGATACAGCTGTCTGATTGAAGTGGGCGTGGCACCTGTATGGTCTGGATGTGGCTGGTCGCCGTACCTTATAGAAAGTTTAGGATTTTTTTAATAATTGTATACCAGGACTGTCTCCTGATTTGAATGATATCAGATTTACATAGGTTGGTTGAAAATCCAAGGAGGTTAACGAAATGTCATGTTTTTAGACTCCTATAAAATACGCAAAAGCGGAAAGAGATAGGATGAAGTTCTACATGGATTTGAATTTGGCATGGGCCAGTGCATTAGATAAGTAACAAATCTCAATTTTATCATTAACAGTTCAATAGAAATAAGCAGAAATGCAAATCCTGTCGCTGTAGCGCCCCCATGTGGACAATTGGTGTGGCCTTCGCAGGGATTGCTAGGGGTTAGGAGACAAATGTACAAGCCTATTTTTGTTCAGATCAGCTGTTGTTAAGCCTGTCAAAGGCCTGTCAGAATGCTGCTTGATTTTGATTGGCTGATGGTGGCTAGGGTTTTATGATTAATGACTGCCCTGATAGATAGCTGACCTCAGGCTTCAGAGTAGTACATGTATGCCAAATTTCATTTGGATCGGTCAAGGAAGTCAGGAGATATTGGCAGTTTTTAGTTGTAGCGCCCCCTATTGACGAAATGCGGCCTGCCTTCAACAGTGTCCCCAGAATGGGGTACGGGGATAGGATTTAAAATTTGGTGAAGGTAGGCTAAGGTATGGCCAAGTTATAACAGTCAGACCAATACTGGCTAAATTTACGTAGACTTTGGGCGTGGCTAGTGGCCGTATGATAGACCAATATCAGGGTTATTTGAATTATTATTCATCAGCTCAGAGACCTGATCGGTTTTATACCTCATTTGTCTGATTCCGTCAGACGGTGTAGGAATTACAAGCAAAAGTAGGTTTTGCAAATTATGCAAATTAGCAAAAAATCTAAGTAGGCGGAGCTTAATAGTCCAAATGGCAAGTTGGTAGGGCAAGGATGTCTCTATCAGTAGAAATATGAATTTCAATTATAGGACTAACAGGACAGGAGATATCAATCAAAACGCGTTAGGGGGCGCCACGGCGCCCCTATCTGGCCGACATGGTTGGGTCGGATTATCTGAGTAGCGGGGAGGAATTGACATCATCCTACCAAGTTTCATAATTCTAGCACTTACGGTTTAGGCTGTACATTCAGTTTTAGGGCAGAAAAATAATAATAATAAATATAACTGCAAGCAGTGATAAATGGTTCCAAAGCTAATGGAAAGAATAGGTGGGTAGACATGGAGTACACAGCATAAAATGAAAAGTTCAATAATAATGGGACATGAAATAGAGACTGTAATTGCTGGCCAATGCATTTAAATAGTCAGAAAGTAGGAAATACTACTACAATAGCATGAGAAGCTAATGGACAGAATAGGCTGATCATTTAGACAGAAGAAAGGCTGAAAGTATTCAATGGCATTTTATAAATGGAGCAAGGGCTCCACCTGCTAGATAATTTATTACAAAATTGCAATTGCTGCAGTTTACACAGCCTAAAGTATAATTGAAGGCTGATAAATTTGTAAAAGTCAGAAGGCAGGACAGTAAAAGGAAATTGAAAATATGGACTCAGATGAAGGAGTGGGTGATTAATCTTTGAATGTTTGATGGAAAATAAGGATATTTCAGCTGAATTAACTAAGGTGGGTCTTAGACATATATGAACAGTGGCTGTAGCGTCCCCGTTTGACTGATCGGCACCAAAGTTGGTTGGTCTCTCTGGGAGGCCGTGCTACATTAGTGGGTAAAATTTGGTGAGAATCGGATGAAGCATGCCTGAGATTTAGCTGTTTGATTGAAATAGGAATTGAAATGGTTTGGCCAGCAGGTGGAGCCTGCGCTCCATGGATAAATTCTATTCAATATTTTTAGGCCTTCTCAGCCAAGTTTGCTCTTAGACACATATGAACAGTCGCCATAGCGCCCCCGTTTGACCGATCGACATCAAAGTTGGAGGGTCTGTCTGTGGGCCAGTGCTACATTAGTGGGTGAAATTTTGTGAGGATTGGATGAAGCAAGCCTGAGATTTAGCTGTTTGACCTAAGGTGGATCTTAGGAGTATACAGATAGTGGCCATAGCACCCCCGTTTGACCGATCGGCATCAAAGTTTGAGGGTATGTCTGTAGACCAGTGCTACATAAGTGGATCAAATTTCGTGAGGATTGGATGAAGCATGCCTGAGATTTAGCTGTTTGATTGAAATCGGCTTATAAATGATGCAGGTTGGGTGTGGCTGGTGGCCATATTATACAGAAAGGTCAGGTATTTTTTAATAATCATCCCTGACGGCAGTGTCTTGATTGACTTGACACCAGAATCACTTACATGGGGTGTAGATTGTTAAAGTTATAGGAATATTTCATTTAATCCGTTTTTAAATATCACAAGGGAATGCAGATGACTGTTATTATGCAATACATATATCTTGATTTGGCATGACTCACAGAACTTGCAGTACAAAGGATTTTTACCAGTAATATGAGACTTGAACAGAAATGAGATAAATGTCACTTTCACTGGTTTTGCAGGTTTAGAGACACATATTGCATTGCTGTAGCGCCCCCGTTTGACCAATCGGCACCAAATTTGGAGGGCCCTTACCCACTACGGTCCTTGATGACATATTCAAGTTTGGTAGTGATTGGCTGAGGCAGGCCTGAGATACAGCTGTCTGATTGAAGTGGGCGTGGCACCTGTATGGTCTGGATGTGGCTGGTCGCCGTACCTTATAGAAAGTTTAGGATTTTTTGAATAATTGTATACCAGGACTGTCTCCTGATTTGAATAATACTAGATATACATAGGTTGGTTGAAAATCCAAGGAGGTTAACGAAATGTCATGTTTTTAGACTCCTATAAAATACGCAAAAGCGGAAAGAGATAGGATGAAGTTCTACATGGATTTGAATTTGGCATGGGCCAGTGCATTAGATAAGTAACAAATCTCAATTTTATCATTAACAGTTCAATAGAAATAAGCAGAAATGCAAATCCTGTCGCTGTAGCGCCCCCATGTGGACAATTGGGGTGGCCTTCGCAGGGGTTGCTAGGGGTTAGGAGACAAATGTACAAGCCTATTTTTGTTCAGATCAGCTGTTGTTAAGCCTGTCAAAGGCCTGTCAGAATGCTGCTTGATTTTGATTGGCTGATGGTGGCTAGGGTTTTATGACTAATGACTGCCCTGATAGATTCCTGACCTCAGGCTTCAGAGTAGTACATGTATGCCAAATTTCATTTGGATCGGTCAAGGAAGTCAGGAGATATTGGCAGTTTTTAGTTGTAGCGCCCCCTATTGACGAAATGCGGCCCGCCTTCAACAGTGTCCCCAGAATTTGGTACAGAGATAGGATTTCAAATTTGGTGAAGGTAGGCTAAGGTATGGCCAAGTTATAACAGTCAGACCAATACTGGCTAAATTTACGTAGACTTTGGGCGTGGCTAGTGGCCGTATGATAGACCAATATCAGGATTATTTGAATTAGTATTCATCAGCTCAGAGACCTGATCAGTTTGATACCTCATTTGTCTGATTCCGTCAGACGGTGTAGGAATTACAAGCAAAAGTAGGTTTTGCAAATTATGCAAATTAGCAAAAAATCTAAGTAGGCGGAGCTTAATAGTCCAAATGGCAAGTTGGTAGGGCAAGGATGTCTCTATCAGTAGAAATATGAATTTCAATTATAGGACTAACAGGACAGGAGATATCAATCAAAACGCGTTAGGGGGCGCCACGGCGCCCCCATCTGGCCGACATGGTTGGGTCGGATGATCTGAGTAGCGGGGAGGAATTGACATCATCCTACCAAGTTTCATAATTCTAGCACTTACGGTTTAGGCTGTACATTCAGTTTTAGGGCAGAAAAATAATAATAAAATATAACTGCAAGCAGTGATAAGCGGTTCCAAAGCTAATGGAAAGAATAAGTGGGTAGAAATGGAGTACATGGAATAAAATGAAAAGTTCAATAATAATAGTACATAAAATAGAGACCGTAACTGCTGGGCAATGCATTTAAATAGTCAGAAAGTAGGAAATACTACTACGATAGCATGAGAAGCTAATGGACAGAATAAGTGGGTAGACATGGAGTACACAGCATAAAATGAAAAGTTCAATGGCATAAAATGAAAAGTTCAATAATAGGACATGAAATAGACTGTAATTGCTGGCCAATGCATTTAAATAGTCAGAAAGTAGGAAACAGTACTACAATAGCATGAGATCTGACATGTTGATGTTACAGTAGAAACGTTTAGTTAGGATAAGAAAAAGGGTGGATGAGAAACAGGAGGAAAATGTAATTGCACCTGCTTAGGAGAAATATCACCAATGTAGATCTGTCTGGTGAAGTGCCTGAGCTTGACTGAATATATGGTTTGGGATGATGGCATATGAACAGTGGCTGTAGCGCCCCTGTTTGACTGATCGGCACCAAAGTTGGTGGGTCTCTCTGGGAGGCCGTGCTACATTAGTGGGTAAAATTTGGTGAGAATCGGATGAAGCATGCCTGAGATTTAGCTGTTTGATTGAAATAGGAATTGAAATGGTTTGGCCAGCAGGTGGAGCTTGCGCTCCATGGATAAATTCTATTCAATAATTTTAGGCCTTCTCAGCCAAGTTTGCTCTTAGACACATATGAACAGTCGCCATAGCGCCCCCGTTTGACTGATCGACATCAAAGTTGGAGGGTCTGTCTGTGGGCCAGTGCTACATTAGTGGGTGAAATTTTGTGAGGATTGGATGAAGCAAGCCTGAGATTTAGCTGTTTGACCTAAGGTGGATCTTAGGAGTATACAGATAGTGGCCATAGCACCCCCGTTTGACCGATCGGCATCAAAGTTTGAGGGTATGTCTGGAGACCAGTGCTACATAAGTGGATCAAATTTCGTGAGGATTGGATGAAGCATACCTGAGATTTAGCTGTTTGATTGAAATCGGCTTATAAATGATGCAGGTTGGGTGTGGCTGGTGGCCATATTATACAGAAAGGTCAGGTATTTTTTAATAATCATCCCTGACGGCAGTGTCTTGATTGACTTGACACCAGAATCACTTACATGGGGTGTAGATTGTTAAAGTTATAGGAATATTTCATTTAATCCGTTTTTAAATATCACAAGGGAATGCAGATGACTGTTATTATGCAATACATATATCTTGATTTGGCATGACTCACAGAACTTGCAGTACAAAGGATTTTTACCAGTAATATGAGACTTGAACAGAAATGAGATAAATGTCACTTTCACTGGTTTTGCAGGTTTAGAGACACATATTGCATTGCTGTAGCGCCCCCGTTTGACCAATCGGCACCAAATTTGGAGGGCCCTTACCCACTACCGTCCTTGATGACATATTCAAGTTTGGTAGTGATTGGCTGAGGCAGGCCTGAGATACAGCTGTCTGATTGAAGTGGGCGTGGCACCTGTATGGTCTGGATGTGGCTGGTCGCCGTACCTTATAGAAAGTTTAGGATTTTTTGAATAATTGTATACCAGGACTGTCTCCTGATTTGAATGATACCAGATTTACATAGGTTGGTTGAAAATCCAAGGAGGTTAACGAAATGTCATGTTTTCAGACTCCTATAAAATACGCAAAAACGGAAAGAGATAGGATGAAGTGCTACATGGCTTTGAATTTGCCATGGGCCAGTGCATTAGATAAGTAACAAATCTCAATTTTATCATTAACAGTTCAATAGAAATAAGCAGAAATGCAAATCCTGTCGCTGTAGCGCCCCCATGTGGACAATTGGTGTGGCCTTCGCAGGGATTGCTAGGGGTTAGGAGACAAATGTACAAGCCTATTTTTGTTCAGATCAGCTGTTGTTAAGCCTGTCAAAGGCCTGTCAGAATGCTGCTTGATTTTGATTGGCTGATGGTGGCTAGGGTTTTATGACTAATGACTGCCCTGATAGATTCCTGACCTCAGGCTTCAGAGTAGTACATGTATGCCAAATTTCATTTGGATCGGTCAAGGAAGTCAGGAGATATTGGCAGTTTTTAGTTGTAGCGCCCCCTATTGACGAAATGCGGCCCGCCATCAACAGTGTCCCCAGAATGGGGTACGGAGATAGGATTTCAAATTTGGTGAAGGTAGGCTAAGGTATGGCCAAGTTATAACAGTCAGACCAATACTGGCTAAATTTACGTAGACTTTGGGCGTGGCTAGTGGCCGTATGATAGACCAATATCAGGGTTATTTGAATTATTATTCATCAGCTCAGAGACCTGATCGGTTTGATACCTCATTTGTCTGATTCCGTCAGACGGTGTAGGAATTACAAGCAAAAGTAGGTTTTGCAAATTATGCAAATTAGCAAAAAATCTAAGTAGGCGGAGCTTCATAGTCCAAATGGCAAGTTGGTAGGGCAAGGACGTCTCTATTAGTAGAAATATGAATTTCAATTATAGGACTAACAGGACAGGAGATATCAATCAAAACGCGTTAGGGGGCGCCACGGCGCCCCCATCTGGCCGACATGGTTGGGTCGGATTATCTGAGTAGCGGGGAGGAATTGACATCATCCTACCAAGTTTCATAATTCTAGCACTTACGGTTTAGGCTGTACATTCAGTTTTAGGGCAGAAAAATAATAATAATAATAATAAATATAACTGCAAGCAGTGATAAATGGTTCCAAAGCTAATGGAAAGAATAGGTGGGTAGACATGGAGTACACAGCATAAAATGAAAAGTTCAATAATAATGGGACATGAAATAGAGACTGTAATTGCTGGCCAATGCATTTAAATAGTCTGAAAGTAGGAAATACTACTACAATAGCATGAGAAGCTAATGGACAGAATAGGCTGATCATTTAGACAGAAGAAAGGCTGAAAGTATTCAATGGCATTTTATAAATGGAGCAAGGGCTCCACCTGCTAGATAATTTATTACAAAATTGCAATTGCTGCAGTTTACACAGCCTAAAGTATAATTGAAGGCTGATAAATTTGTAAAAGTCAGATGGCAGGACAGTAAAAGGAAATTGAAAATATGGACTCAGATGAAGGAGTGGGTGATTAATCTTTGAATGTTTGATGGAAAATAAGGATATTTCAGCTGAATTAACTAAGGTGGGTCTTAGACATATATGAACAGTGGCTGTAGCGCCCCCGTTTGACTGATCGGCACCAAAGTTGGTTGGTCTCTCTGGGAGGCCGTGCTACATTAGTGGGTAAAATTTGGTGAGAATCGGATGAAGCATGCCTGAGATTTAGCTGTTTGATTGAAATAGGAATTGAAATGGTTTGGCCAGCAGGTGGAGCCTGCGCTCCATGGATAAATTCTATTCAATATTTTTAGGCCTTCTCAGCCAAGTTTGCTCTTAGACACATATGAACAGTCGCCATAGCGCCCCCGTTTGACCGATCGACATCAAAGTTGGAGGGTCTGTCTGTGGGCCAGTGCTACATTAGTGGGTGAAATTTTGTGAGGATTGGATGAAGCAAGCCTGAGATTTAGCTGTTTGACCTAAGGTGGATCTTAGGAGTATACAGATAGTGGCCATAGCACCCCCGTTTGACCGATCGGCATCAAAGTTTGAGGGTATGTCTGTAGACCAGGGCTACATAAGTGGATCAAATTTTGTGAGGATTGGATGAAGCAAGCCTGAGATTTAGCTGTTTGACCTAAGGTGGATCTTAGGAGTATACAGATAGTGGCCATAGCACCCCCGTTTGACCGATCGGCATCAAAGTTTGAGGGTATGTCTGTAGACCAGTGCTACATAAGTGGATCAAATTTCGTGAGGATTGGATGAAGCATGCCTGAGATTTAGCTGTTTGATTGAAATCGGCTTATAAATGATGCAGGTTGGGTGTGGCTGGTGGCCATATTATACAGAAAGGTCAGGTATTTTTTAATAATCATCCCTGACGGCAGTGTCTTGATTGACTTGACACCAGAATCACTTACATGGGGTGTAGATTGTTAAAGTTATAGGAATATTTCATTTAATCCGTTTTTAAATATCACAAGGGAATGCAGATGACTGTTATTATTCAATACATATATCTTGATTTGGCATGACTCACAGAACTTGCAATACAAAGGATTTTTACCAGTAATGTGAGACTTGAACAGAAATGAGATAAATGTCACTTTCACTGGTTTTGCAGGTTTAGAGACACATATTGCATTGCTGTAGCGCCCCCGTTTGACCAATCGGCACCAAATTTGGAGGGCCCTTACCCACTACCGTCCTTGATGACATATTCAAGTTTGGTAGTGATTGGCTGAGGCAGGCCTGAGATACAGCTGTCTGATTGAAGTGGGCGTGGCACCTGTATGGTCTGGATGTGGCTGGTCGCCGTACCTTATAGAAAGTTTAGGATTTTTTGAATAATTGTATACCAGGACTGTCTCCTGATTTGAATAATACTAGATATACATAGGTTGGTTGAAAATCCAAGGAGGTTAACGAAATGTCATGTTTTTAGACTCCTATAAAATACGCAAAAGCGGAAAGAGATAGGATGAAGTTCTACATGGATTTGAATTTGGCATGGGCCAGTGCATTAGATAAGTAACAAATCTCAATTTTATCATTAACAGTTCAATAGAAATAAGCAGAAATGCAAATCCTGTCGCTGTAGCGCCCCCATGTGGACAATTGGGGTGGCCTTCGCAGGGGTTGCTAGGGGTTAGGAGACAAATGTACAAGCCTATTTTTGTTCAGATCAGCTGTTGTTAAGCCTGTCAAAGGCCTGTCAGAATGCTGCTTGATTTTGATTGGCTGATGGTGGCTAGGGTTTTATGACAAATGACTGCCCTGATAGATTCCTGACCTCAGGCTTCAGAGTAGTACATGTATGCCAAATTTCATTTGGATCGGTCAAGGAAGTCAGGAGATATTGGCAGTTTTTAGTTGTAGCGCCCCCTATTGACGAAATGCGGCCCGCCTTCAATAGTGTCCCCAGAATTTGGTACAGAGATAGGATTTCAAATTTGGTGAAGGTAGGCTAAGGTATGGCCAAGTTATAACAGTCAGACCAATACTGGCTAAATTTACGTAGACTTTGGGCGTGGCTAGTGGCCGTATGATAGACCAATATCAGGGTTATTTGAATTATTATTCATCAGCTCAGAGACCTGATCGGGTTTATACCTCATTTGTCTGATTCCGTCAGACGGTGTAGGAATTACAAGCAAAAGTAGGTTTTGCAAATTATGCAAATTAGCAAAAAATCTAAGTAGGCGGAGCTTCATATTCCAAATGGCAAGTTGGTAGGGCAAGGATGTCTCTATCAGTAGAAATATGAATTTCAATTATAGGACTAACAGGACAGGAGATATCAATCAAAACGCGTTAGGGGGCGCCACGGCGCCCCCATCTGGCCGACATGGTTGGGTCGGATTATCTGAGTAGCGGGGAGGAATTGACATCATCCTACCAAGTTTCATAATTCTAGCACTTACGGTTTAGGCTGTACATTCAGTTTTAGGGCAGAAAAATAATAATAATAATCCTAAGAAAAACAATAAGGTTCCATTGCACTTCGTGCTTTGGAACCTTAATAATCCTAAGAAAAACAATAAGGTTCCATTGCACTTCGTGCTTTGGAACCTTAAATATAACTGCAAGCAGTGATAAGCGGTTCCAAAGCTAATGGAAAGAATAAGTGGGTAGAAATGGAGTACATGGAATAAAATGAAAAGTTCAATAATAATAGGACATAAAATAGAGACCGTAACTGCTGGGCAATGCATTTAAATAGTCAGAAAGAAGGAAATACTACTACAATAGCATGAGAAGCTAATGGACAGAATAAGTGCGTAGACATGGAGTACATAGCATAAAATGAAAAGTTCAATAATAATGGGACATGAAATAGAGACTGTATTTGCTGGCCAATGCATTTAAATAGTCTGAAAGTAGGAAATACTACTACAATAGCATGAGAAGCTAATGGACAGAATAGGCTGCTCATTTAGACAGAAGAAAGGCTGAAAGTATTCAATGGCATTTTATAAATGGAGCAAGGGCTCCACCTGCTGGATAATTTATTACAAAATTGCAATTCCTGCAGTTTACACAGCCTAAAGTATAATTGAAGGCTGATAAATTTGTAAAAGTCAGATGGCAGGACAGTAAAAGGAAATTGAAAATATGGACTCAGATGAAGGAGTGGGTGATTAATCTTTGAATGTTTGATGGAAAATAAGGATATTTCAGCTGAATTAACTAAGGTGGGTCTTAGACATATATGAACAGTGGCTGTAGCGCCCCCGTTTGACTGATCGGCACCAAAGTTGGAGGGTCTGTCTGTGGGCCAGTGCTACATAAGTGGATCAAATTTCGTGAGGATGGGATGAAGCTTGCCTGAGATTTAGCTGTTTGATTGAAATAGGAATTGAAATGGTTTGGCCAGCAGGTGGAGCCTGCGCTCCATGGATAAATTCTATTCAATATTTTTAGGCCTTCTCAGCCAAGTTTGCTCTTAGACACATATGAACAGTCGCCATAGCGCCCCCGTTTGACCGATCGACATCAAAGTTGGAGGGTCTGTCTGTGGGCCAGTGCTACATTAGTGGGTGAAATTTTGTGAGGATTGGATGAAGCAAGCCTGAGATTTAGCTGTTTGACCTAAGGTGGATCTTAGGAGTATACAGATAGTGGCCATAGCACCCCCGTTTGACCGATCGGCATCAAAGTTTGAGGGTATGTCTGTAGACCAGTGCTACATAAGTGGATCAAATTTCGTGAGGATTGGATGAAGCATGCCTGAGATTTAGCTGTTTGATTGAAATCGGCTTATAAATGATGCAGGTTGGGTGTGGCTGGTGGCCATATTATACAGAAAGGTCAGGTATTTTTTAATAATCATCCCTGACGGCAGTGTCTTGATTGACTTGACACCAGAATCACTTACATGGGGTGTAGATTGTTAAAGTTATAGGAATATTTCATTTAATCCGTTTTTAAATATCACAAGGGAATGCAGATGACTGTTATTATGCAATACATATATCTTGATTTGGCATGACTCACAGAACTTGCAGTACAAAGGATTTTTACCAGTAATATGAGACTTGAACAGAAATGAGATAAATGTTACTTTCACTGGTTTTGCAGGTTTAGAGACACATATTGCATTGCTGTAGCGCCCCCGTTTGACCAATCGGCACCAAATTTGGAGGGCCCTTACCCACTACCGTCCTTGATGACATATTCAAGTTTGGTAGTGATTGGCTGAGGCAGGCCTGAGATACAGCTGTCTGATTGAAGTGGGCGTGGCACCTGTATGGTCTGGATGTGGCTGGTCGCCGTACCTTATAGAAAGTTTAGGATTTTTTGAATAATTGTATACCAGGACTGTCTCCTGATTTGAATGATATCAGATTTACATAGGTTGGTTGAAAATCCAAGGAGGTTAACGAAATGTCATGTTTTTAGACTCCTATAAAATACGCAAAAGCGGAAAGAGATAGGATGAAGTTCTACATGGATTTGAATTTGGCATGGGCCAGTGCATTAGATAAGTAACAAATCTCAATTTTATCATTAACAGTTCAATAGAAATAAGCAGAAATGCAAATCCTGTCGCTGTAGCGCCCCCATGTGGACAATTGGTGTGGCCTTCGCAGGGATTGCTAGGGGTTAGGAGACAAATGTACAAGCCTATTTTTGTTCAGATCAGCTGTTGTTAAGCCTGTCAAAGGCCTGTCAGAATGCTGCTTGATTTTGATTGGCTGATGGTGGCTAGGGTTTTATGATTAATGACTGCCCTGATAGATAGCTGACCTCAGGCTTCAGAGTAGTACATGTATGCCAAATTTCATTTGGATCGGTCAAGGAAGTCAGGAGATATTGGCAGTTTTTAGTTGTAGCGCCCCCTATTGACGAAATGCGGCCTGCCTTCAACAGTGTCCCCAGAATGGGGTACGGGGATAGGATTTAAAATTTGGTGAAGGTAGGCTAAGGTATGGCCAAGTTATAACAGTCAGACCAATACTGGCTAAATTTACGTAGACTTTGGGCGTGGCTAGTGGCCGTATGATAGACCAATATCAGGATTATTTGAATTAGTATTCATCAGCTCAGAGACCTGATCAGTTTGATACCTCATTTGTCTGATTCCGTCAGACGGTGTAGGAATTACAAGCAAAAGTAGGTTTTGCAAATTATGCAAATTAGCAAAAAATCTAAGTAGGCGGAGCTTAATAGTCCAAATGGCAAGTTGGTAGGGCAAGGATGTCTCTATCAGTAGAAATATGAATTTCAATTATAGGACTAACAGGACAGGAGATATCAATCAAAACGCGTTAGGGGGCGCCACGGCGCCCCCATCTGGCCGACATGGTTGGGTCGGATGATCTGAGTAGCGGGGAGGAATTGACATCATCCTACCAAGTTTCATAATTCTAGCACTTACGGTTTAGGCTGTACATTCAGTTTTAGGGCAGAAAAATAATAATAAAATATAACTGCAAGCAGTGATAAGCGGTTCCAAAGCTAATGGAAAGAATAAGTGGGTAGAAATGGAGTACATGGAATAAAATGAAAAGTTCAATAATAATAGTACATAAAATAGAGACCGTAACTGCTGGGCAATGCATTTAAATAGTCAGAAAGTAGGAAATACTACTACGATAGCATGAGAAGCTAATGGACAGAATAAGTGGGTAGACATGGAGTACACAGCATAAAATGAAAAGTTCAATGGCATAAAATGAAAAGTTCAATAATAGGACATGAAATAGACTGTAATTGCTGGCCAATGCATTTAAATAGTCAGAAAGTAGGAAACAGTACTACAATAGCATGAGATCTGACATGTTGATGTTACAGTGGAAACGTTTAGTTAGGATAAGAAAAAGGGTGGATGAGAAACAGGAGGAAAATGTAATTGCACCTGCTTAGGAGAAATATCACCAATGTAGATCTGTCTGGTGAAGTGCCTGAGCTTGACTGAATATATGGTTTGGGATGATGGCATATGAACAGTGGCTGTAGCGCCCCTGTTTGACTGATCGGCACCAAAGTTGGTGGGTCTCTCTGGGAGGCCGTGCTACATTAGTGGGTAAAATTTGGTGAGAATCGGATGAAGCATGCCTGAGATTTAGCTGTTTGATTGAAATAGGAATTGAAATGGTTTGGCCAGCAGGTGGAGCCTGCGCTCCATGGATAAATTCTACTCAATATTTTTAGGCCTTCTCAGCCAAGTTTGCTCTTAGACACATATGAACAGTCGCCGTAGCGCCCCCGTTTGACTGATCGACATCAAAGTTGGAGGGTCTGTCTGTGGGCCAGTGCTACATTAGTGGGTGAAATTTTGTGAGGATTGGATGAAGCAAGCCTGAGATTTAGCTGTTTGACCTAAGGTGGATCTTAGGAGTATACAGATAGTGGCCATAGCACCCCCGTTTGACCGATCGGCATCAAAGTTTGAGGGTATGTCTGTAGACCAGTGCTACATAAGTGGATCAAATTTCGTGAGGATTGGATGAAGCATGCCTGAGATTTAGCTGTTTGATTGAAATCGGCTTATAAATGATGCAGGTTGGGTGTGGCTGGTGGCCATATTATACAGAAAGGTCAGGTATTTTTTAATAATCATCCCTGACGGCAGTGTCTTGATTGACTTGACACCAGAATCACTTACATGGGGTGTAGATTGTTAAAGTTATAGGAATATTTCATTTAATCCGTTTTTAAATATCACAAGGGAATGCAGATGACTGTTATTATGCAATACATATATCTTGATTTGGCATGACTCACAGAACTTGCAGTACAAAGGATTTTTACCAGTAATATGAGACTTGAACAGAAATGAGATAAATGTCACTTTCACTGGTTTTGCAGGTTTAGAGACACATATTGCATTGCTGTAGCGCCCCCGTTTGACCAATCGGCACCAAATCTGGAGGGCCCTTACCCACTACCGTCCTTGATGACATATTCAAGTTTGGTAGTGATTGGCTGAGGCAGGCCTGAGATAAAGCTGTCTGATTGAAGTGGGCGTGGCACCTGTATGGTCTGGATGTGGCTGGTCGCCGTACCTTATAGAAAGTTTAGGATTTTTTGAATAATTGTATACCAGGACTGTCTCCTGATTTGAAGGATATCAGATTTACATAGGTTGGTTGAAAATCCAAGGAGGTTAACGAAATGTCATGTTTTTAGACTCCTATAAAATACGCAAAAGCGGAAAGAGATAGGATGAAGTTCTACATGGCTTTGAATTTGGCATGGGCCAGTGCATTAGATAAGTAACAAATCTCAATTTTATCATTAACAGTTCAATAGAAATAAGCAGAAATGCAAATCCTGTCGCTGTAGCGCCCCCTTGTGGACAATTGGTGTGGCCTTCGCAGGGATTGCTAGTGGTTAGGAGACAAATGTACAAGCCTATTTTTGTTCAGATCAGCTGTTGTTAAGCCTGTCAAAGGCCTGTCAGAATGCTGCTTGATTTTGATTGGCTGATGGTGGCTAGGGTTTTATGATTAATGACTGCCCTGATAGATACCTGACCTCAGGCTTCAGAGTAGTACATGTATGCCAAATTTCATTTGGATCGGTAAAGGCAGTCAGGAGATATTGGCAGTTTTTAGTTGTAGCGCCCCCTATTGACGAAATGCGGCCCGCCTTCAACCGTGTCCCCAGAATGGGGTACGGGGATAGGATTTAAAATTTGGTGAAGGTAGGCTAGGGTATGGCCAAGTTATAACAGTCAGACCAATACTAGCTAAATTTAGGTAGTCTTTGGGCGTGGCTAGTGGCTGTATCATACACAAATGTCAGGGTTATTTGAATGATTATGGATCAGCTCACAGACCTGATCAGTTTGATACCTCATTTGTCTGATTCCGTCAGACGGTGTAGGAATTACAAGCAAAAGTAGGTTTTGCAAATTATGCAAATTAGCAAAAAATCTAAGTAGGCGGAGCTTAATAGTCCAAATGGCAAGTTGGTAGGGCAAGGATGTCTCTATCAGTAGAAATATGAATTTCAATTATAGGACTAACAGGACAGGAGATATCAATCAAAACGCGTTAGGGGGCGCCACGGCGCCCCCATCTGGCCGACATGGTTGGGTCGGATGATCTGAGTAGCGGGGAGGAATTGACATCATCCTACCAAGTTTCATAATTCTAGCACTTACGGTTTAGGCTGTACATTCAGTTTTAGGGCAGAAAAATAATAATAAATATAACTGCAAGCAGTGATAAGCGGTTCCAAAGCTAATGGAAAGAATAAGTGGGTAGAAATGCAGTACATGGAATAAAATGAAAAGTTCAATAATAATAGGACATAAAATAGAGACCGTAACTGCTGGGCAATGCATTTAAATAGTCAGAAAGTAGGAAATACTACTACGATAGCATGAGAAGCTAATGGACAGAATAAGTGGGTAGACATGGAGTACACAGCATAAAATGAAAAGTTCAATGGCATAAAATGAAAAGTTCAATAATAATAGGACATGAAATAGAGACTGTAATTGCTGGCCAATGCATTTAAATAGTCAGAAAGTAGGAAACAGTACTACAATAGCATGAGATCTGACATGTTGATGTTACAGTAGAAACGTTTAGTTAGGATAAGAAAAAGGGTGGATGAGAAACAGGAGGAAAATGTAATTGCACCTGCTTAGGAGAAATATCACCAATGTAGATCTGTCTGGTGAAGTGCCTGAGCTTGACTGAATATATGGTTTGGGATGATGGCATATGAACAGTGGCTGTAGCGCCCCTGTTTGACTGATCGGCACCAAAGTTGGTGGGTCTCTCTGGGAGGCCGTGCTACATTAGTGGGTAAAATTTGGTGAGAATCGGATGAAGCATGCCTGAGATTTAGCTGTTTGATTGAAATAGGAATTGAAATGGTTTGGCCAGCAGGTGGAGCCTGCGCTCCATGGATAAATTCTATTCAATATGTTTAGGCCTTCTCAGCCAAGTTTGCTCTTAGACACATATGAACAGTCGCCATAGCGCCCCCGTTTGACCGATCGACATCAAAGTTGGAGGGTCTGTCTGTGGGCCAGTGCTACATTAGTGGGTGAAATTTTGTGAGGATTGGATGAAGCAAGCCTGAGATTTAGCTGTTTGACCTAAGGTGGATCTTAGGAGTATACAGATAGTGGCCATAGCACCCCCGTTTGACCGATCGGCATCAAAGTTGGAGGGTCTGTCTGTGGGCCAGTGCTACATTAGTGGATCAAATTTCGTGAGGATTGGATGAAGCATGCCTGAGATTTAGCTGTTTGATTGAAATCGGCTTATAAATGATGCAGGTTGGGTGTGGCTGGTGGCCATATTATACAGAGAGGTCAGGTATTTTTTAATAATCATCCCTGACGGCAGTGTCTTGATTGACTTGACACCAGAATCACTTACATGGGGTGTAGATTGTTAAAGTTATAGGAATATTTCATTTAATCCGTTTTTAAATATCACAAGGGAATGCAGATGACTGTTATTATGCAATACATATATCTTGATTTGGCATGACTCACAGAACTTGCAGTACAAAGGATTTTTACCAGTAATATGAGACTTGAACAGAAATGAGATAAATGTCACTTTCACTGGTTTTGCAGGTTTAGAGACACATATTGCATTGCTGTAGCGCCCCCGTTTGACCGATCGGCACCAAATTTGGAGGGCCCTTACCCACTACCGTCCTTGATGACATATTCAAGTTTGGTAGTGATTGGCTGAGGCAGGCCTGAGATACAGCTGTCTGATTGAAGTGGGCGTGGCACCTGTATGGTCTGGATGTGGCTGGTCGCCGTACCTTATAGAAAGTTTAGGATTTTTTGAATAATTGTATACCAGGACTGTCTCCTGATTTGAATAATACTAGATATACATAGGTTGGATGAAAATCCAAGGAGGTTAACGAAATGTCATGTTTTTAGACTCCTATAAAATACGCAAAAGCGGAAAGAGATAGGATGAAGTTCTACATGGATTTGAATTTGGCATGGGCCAGTGCATTAGATAAGTAACAAATCTCAATTTTATCATTAACAGTTCAATAGAAATAAGCAGAAATGCAAATCCTGTCGCTGTAGCGCCCCCATGTGGACAATTGGGGTGGCCTTCGCAGGGGTTGCTAGGGGTTAGGAGACAAATGTACAAGCCTATTTTTGTTCAGATCAGCTGTTGTTAAGCCTGTCAAAGGCCTGTCAGAATGCTGCTTGATTTTGATTGGCTGATGGTGGCTAGGGTTTTATGACTAATGACTGCCCTGATAGATTCCTGACCTCAGGCTTCAGAGTAGTACATGTATGCCAAATTTCATTTGGATCGGTCAAGGAAGTCAGGAGATATTGGCAGTTTTTAGTTGTAGCGCCCCCTATTGACGAAATGCGGCCCGCCTTCAACAGTGTCCCCAGAATTTGGTACAGAGATAGGATTTCAAATTTGGTGAAGGTAGGCTAAGGTATGGCCAAGTTATAACAGTCAGACAAATACTGGCTAAATTTACGTAGACTTTGGGCGTGGCTAGTGGCCGTATGATAGACCAATATCAGGATTATTTGAATTAGTATTCATCAGCTCAGAGACCTGATCAGTTTGATACCTCATTTGTCTGATTCCGTCAGACGGTGTAGGAATTACAAGCAAAAGTAGGTTTTGCAAATTATGCAAATTAGCAAAAAATCTAAGTAGGCGGAGCTTAATAGTCCAAATGGCAAGTTGGTAGGGCAAGGATGTCTCTATCAGTAGAAATATGAATTTTAATTATAGGACTAACAGGACAGGAGATATCAATCAAAACGCGTTAGGGGGCGCCACGGCGCCCCCATCTGGCCGACATGGTTGGGTCGGATTATCTGAGTAGCGGGGAGGAATTGACATCATCCTACCAAGTTTCATAATTCTAGCACTTACGGTTTAGGCTGTACATTCAGTTTTAGGGCAGAAAAATAATAATAATAATCCTAAGAAAAACAATAAGGTTCCATTGCACTTCGTGCTTTGGAACCTTAATAATCCTAAGAAAAACAATAAGGTTCCATTGCACTTCGTGCTTTGGAACCTTAAATATAACTGCAAGCAGTGATAAATGGTTCCAAAGCTAATGGACAGAATAAGTGCGTAGACATGGAGTACATGGAATAAAATGAAAAGTTCAATAATAATAGGACATAAAATAGAGACCGTAACTGCTGGGCAATGCATTTAAATAGTCAGAAAGAAGGAAATACTACTACAATAGCATGAGAAGCTAATGGACAGAATAAGTGCGTAGACATGGAGTACATAGCATAAAATGAAAAGTTCAATAATAATGGGACATGAAATAGAGACTGTATTTGCTGGCCAATGCATTTAAATAGTCTGAAAGTAGGAAATACTACTACAATAGCATGAGAAGCTAATGGACAGAATAGGCTGCTCATTTAGACAGAAGAAAGGCTGAAAGTATTCAATGGCATTTTATAAATGGAGCAAGGGCTCCACCTGCTGGATAATTTATTACAAAATTGCAATTCCTGCAGTTTACACAGCCTAAAGTATAATTGAAGGCTGATAAATTTGTAAAAGTCAGATGGCAGGACAGTAAAAGGAAATTGAAAATATGGACTCAGATGAAGGAGTGGGTGATTAATCTTTGAATGTTTGATGGAAAATAAGGATATTTCAGCTGAATTAACTAAGGTGGGTCTTAGACATATATGAACAGTGGCTGTAGCGCCCCCGTTTGACTGATCGGCACCAAAGTTGGAGGGTCTGTCTGTGGGCCAGTGCTACATAAGTGGATCAAATTTCGTGAGGATGGGATGAAGCTTGCCTGAGATTTAGCTGTTTGATTGAAATAGGAATTGAAATGGTTTGGCCAGCAGGTGGAGCCTGCGCTCCATGGATAAATTCTATTCAATATTTTTAGGCCTTCTCAGCCAAGTTTGCTCTTAGACACATATGAACAGTCGCCATAGCGCCCCCGTTTGACCGATCGACATCAAAGTTGGAGGGTCTGTCTGTGGGCCAGTGCTACATTAGTGGGTGAAATTTTGTGAGGATTGGATGAAGCAAGCCTGAGATTTAGCTGTTTGACCTAAGGTGGATCTTAGGAGTATACAGATAGTGGCCATAGCACCCCCGTTTGACCGATCGGCATCAAAGTTTGAGGGTATGTCTGTAGACCAGTGCTACATAAGTGGATCAAATTTCGTGAGGATTGGATGAAGCATGCCTGAGATTTAGCTGTTTGATTGAAATCGGCTTATAAATGATGCAGGTTGGGTGTGGCTGGTGGCCATATTATACAGAAAGGTCAGGTATTTTTTAATAATCATCCCTGACGGCAGTGTCTTGATTGACTTGACACCAGAATCACTTACATGGGGTGTAGATTGTTAAAGTTATAGGAATATTTCATTTAATCCGTTTTTAAATATCACAAGGGAATGCAGATGACTGTTATTATGCAATACATATATCTTGATTTGGCATGACTCACAGAACTTGCAGTACAAAGGATTTTTACCAGTAATATGAGACTTGAACAGAAATGAGATAAATGTTACTTTCACTGGTTTTGCAGGTTTAGAGACACATATTGCATTGCTGTAGCGCCCCCGTTTGACCAATCGGCACCAAATTTGGAGGGCCCTTACCCACTACCGTCCTTGATGACATATTCAAGTTTGGTAGTGATTGGCTGAGGCAGGCCTGAGATACAGCTGTCTGATTGAAGTGGGCGTGGCACCTGTATGGTCTGGATGTGGCTGGTCGCCGTACCTTATAGAAAGTTTAGGATTTTTTGAATAATTGTATACCAGGACTGTCTCCTGATTTGAATGATATCAGATTTACATAGGTTGGTTGAAAATCCAAGGAGGTTAACGAAATGTCATGTTTTTAGACTCCTATAAAATACGCAAAAGCGGAAAGAGATAGGATGAAGTTCTACATGGATTTGAATTTGGCATGGGCCAGTGCATTAGATAAGTAACAAATCTCAATTTTATCATTAACAGTTCAATAGAAATAAGCAGAAATGCAAATCCTGTCGCTGTAGCGCCCCCATGTGGACAATTGGTGTGGCCTTCGCAGGGATTGCTAGGGGTTAGGAGACAAATGTACAAGCCTATTTTTGTTCAGATCAGCTGTTGTTAAGCCTGTCAAAGGCCTGTCAGAATGCTGCTTGATTTTGATTGGCTGATGGTGGCTAGGGTTTTATGATTAATGACTGCCCTGATAGATAGCTGACCTCAGGCTTCAGAGTAGTACATGTATGCCAAATTTCATTTGGATCGGTCAAGGAAGTCAGGAGATATTGGCAGTTTTTAGTTGTAGCGCCCCCTATTGACGAAATGCGGCCTGCCTTCAACAGTGTCCCCAGAATGGGGTACGGGGATAGGATTTAAAATTTGGTGAAGGTAGGCTAAGGTATGGCCAAGTTATAACAGTCAGACCAATACTGGCTAAATTTACGTAGACTTTGGGCGTGGCTAGTGGCCGTATGATAGACCAATATCAGGGTTATTTGAATTATTATTCATCAGCTCAGAGACCTGATCGGTTTTATACCTCATTTGTCTGATTCCGTCAGACGGTGTAGGAATTACAAGCAAAAGTAGGTTTTGCAAATTATGCAAATTAGCAAAAAATCTAAGTAGGCGGAGCTTAATAGTCCAAATGGCAAGTTGGTAGGGCAAGGATGTCTCTATCAGTCGAAATATGAATTTCAATTATAGGACTAACAGGACAGGAGATATCAATCAAAACGCGTTAGGGGGCGCCACGGCGCCCCTATCTGGCCGACATGGTTGGGTCGGATTACCTGAGTAGCGGGGAGGAATTGACATCATCCTACCAAGTTTCATAATTCTAGCACTTACGGTTTAGGCTGTACATTCAGTTTTAGGGCAGAAAAATAATAATAATAAATATAACTGCAAGCAGTGATAAATGGTTCCAAAGCTAATGGACAGAATAAGTGCGTAGACATGGAGTACATAGCATAAAATGAAAAGTTCAATAATAATGGGACATGAAATAGAGACTGTATTTGCTGGCCAATGCATTTAAATAGTCTGAAAGTAGGAAATACTACTACAATAGCATGAGAAGCTAATGGACAGAATAGGCTGCTCATTTAGACAGAAGAAAGGCTGAAAGTATTCAATGGCATTTTATAAATGTAGCAAGGGCTCCACCTGCTGGATAATTTATTACAAAATTGCAATTCCTGCAGTTTACACAGCCTAAAGTATAATTGAAGGCTGATAAATTTGTAAAAGTCAGATGGCAGGACAATAAAAGGAAATTGAAAATATGGACTCAGATGAAGGAGTGGGTGATTAATCTTTGAATGTTTGATGGAAAATAAGGATATTTCAGCTGAATTAACTAAGGTGGGTCTTAGACATATATGAACAGTGGCTGTAGCGCCCCCGTTTGACTGATCGGCACCAAAGTTGGAGGGTCTGTCTGTGGGCCAGTGCTACATAAGTGGATCAAATTTCGTGAGGATGGGATGAAGCTTGCCTGAGATTTAGCTGTTTGATTGAAATAGGAATTGAAATGGTTTGGCCAGCAGGTGGAGCCTGCGCTCCATGGATAAATTCTATTCAATATTTTTAGGCCTTCTCAGCCAAGTTTGCTCTTAGACACATATGAACAGTCGCCATAGCACCCCCGTTTGACCGATCGACATCAAAGTTGGAGGGTCTGTCTGTGGGCCAGTGCTACATTAGTGGGTGAAATTTTGTGAGGATTGGATGAAGCAAGCCTGAGATTTAGCTGTTTGACCTAAGGTGGATCTTAGGAGTATACAGATAGTGGCCATAGCACCCCCGTTTGACCGATCGGCATCAAAGTTTGAGGGTATGTCTGTAGACCAGTGCTACATAAGTGGATCAAATTTCGTGAGGATTGGATGAAGCATGCCTGAGATTTAGCTGTTTGATTGAAATCAGCTTATAAATGATGCAGGTTGGGTGTGGCTGGTGGCCATATTATACAGAAAGGTCAGGTATTTTTTAATAATCATCCCTGACGGCAGTGTCTTGATTGACTTGACACCAGAATCACTTACATGGGGTGTAGATTGTTAAAGTTATAGGAATATTTCATTTAATCCGTTTTTAAATATCACAAGGAAATGCAGATGACTGTTATTATGCAATACATATATCTTGATTTGGCATGACTCACAGAACTTGCAGTACAAAGGATTTTTACCAGTAATATGAGACTTGAACAGAAATGAGATAAATGTCACTTTCACTGGTTTTGCAGGTTTAGAGACACATATTGCATTGCTGTAGCGCCCCCGTTTGACCAATCGGCACCAAATTTGGAGGGCCCTTACCCACTACCGTCCTTGATGACATATTCAAGTTTGGTAGTGATTGGCTGAGGCAGGCCTGAGATACAGCTGTCTGATTGAAGTGGGCGTGGCACCTGTATGGTCTGGATGTGGCTGGTCGCCGTACCTTATAGAAAGTTTAGGATTTTTTGAATAATTGTATACCAGGACTGTCTCCTGATTTGAATAATACTAGATATACATAGGTTGGTTGAAAATCCAAGGAGGTTAACGAAATGTCATGTTTTTAGACTCTTATAAAATACGCAAAAGCGGAAAGAGATAGGATGAAGTTCTACATGGATTTGAATTTGGCATGGGCCAGTGCATTAGATAAGTAACAAATCTCAATTTTATCATTAACAGTTCAATAGAAATAAGCAGAAATGCAAATCCTGTCGCTGTAGCGCCCCCATGTGGACAATTGGGGTGGCCTTCGCAGGGGTTGCTAGGGGTTAGGAGAAAAATGTACAAGCCTATTTTTGTTCAGATCAGCTGTTGTTAAGCCTGTCAAAGGCCTGTCAGAATGCTGCTTGATTTTGATTGGCTGATGGTGGCTAGGGTTTTATGACTAATGACTGCCCTGATAGATTCCTGACCTCAGGCTTCAGAGTAGTACATGTATGCCAAATTTCATTTGGATCGGTCAAGGAAGTCAGGAGATATTGGCAGTTTTTAGTTGTAGCGCCCCCTATTGACGAAATGCGGCCCACCTTCAACAGTGTCCCCAGAATTTGGTACAGAGATAGGATTTCAAATTTGGTGAAGGTAGGCTAAGGTATGGCCAAGTTATAACAGTTAGACCAATACTGGCTAAATTTACGTAGACTTTGGGCGTGGCTAGTGGCCGTATGATAGACCAATATCAGGATTATTTGAATTAGTATTCATCAGCTCAGAGACCTGATCAGTTTGATACCTCATTTGTCTGATTCCGTCAGACGGTGTAGGAATTACAAGCAAAAGTAGGTTTTGCAAATTATGCAAATTAGCAAAAAATCTAAGTAGGCGGAGCTTAATAGTCCAAATGGCAAGTTGGTAGGGCAAGGATGTCTCTATCAGTCGAAATATGAATTTCAATTATAGGACTAACAGGACAGGAGATATCAATCAAAACACGTTAGGGGGCGCCACGGCGCCCCCATCTGGCCGACATGGTTGGGTCGGATTATCTGAGTACCGGGGAGGAATTGACATCATCCTACCAAGTTTCATAATTCTAGCACTTACGGTTTAGGCTGTACATTCAGTTTTAGGGCAGAAAAATAATAATAATAATAATAAATATAACTGCAAGCAGTGATAAATGGTTCCAAAGCTAATGGAAAGAATAGGTGGGTAGACATGGAGTACACAGCATAAAATGAAAAGTTCAATAATAATGGGACATGAAATAGAGACTGTAATTGCTGGCCAATGCATTTAAATAGTCTGAAAGTAGGAAATACTACTACAATAGCATGAGAAGCTAATGGACAGAATAGGCTGATCATTTAGACAGAAGAAAGGCTGAAAGTATTCAATGGCATTTTATAAATGGAGCAAGGGCTCCACCTGCTAGATAATTTATTACAAAATTGCAATTGCTGCAGTTTACACAGCCTAAAGTATAATTGAAGGCTGATAAATTTGTAAAAGTCAGATGGCAGGACAGTAAAAGGAAATTGAAAATATGGACTCAGATGAAGGAGTGGGTGATTAATCTTTGAATGTTTGATGGAAAATAAGGATATTTCAGCTGAATTAACTAAGGTGGGTCTTAGACATATATGAACAGTGGCTGTAGCGCCCCCGTTTGACTGATCGGCACCAATGTTGGTTGGTCTCTCTGGGAGGCCGTGCTACATTAGTGGGTAAAATTTGGTGAGAATCGGATGAAGCATGCCTGAGATTTAGCTGTTTGATTGAAATAGGAATTGAAATGGTTTGGCCAGCAGGTGGAGCCTGCGCTCCATGGATAAATTCTATTCAATATTTTTAGGCCTTCTCAGCCAAGTTTGCTCTTAGACACATATGAACAGTCGCCATAGCGCCCCCGTTTGACCGATCGACATCAAAGTTGGAGGGTCTGTCTGTGGGCCAGTGCTACATTAGTGGGTGAAATTTTGTGAGGATTGGATGAAGCAAGCCTGAGATTTAGCTGTTTGACCTAAGGTGGATCTTAGGAGTATACAGATAGTGGCCATAGCACCCCCGTTTGACCGATCGGCATCAAAGTTTGAGGGTATGTCTGTAGACCAGTGCTACATAAGTGGATCAAATTTCGTGAGGATTGGATGAAGCATGCCTGAGATTTAGCTGTTTGATTGAAATCGGCTTATAAATGATGCAGGTTGGGTGTGGCTGGTGGCCATATTATACAGAAAGGTCAGGTATTTTTTAATAATCATCCCTGACGGCAGTGTCTTGATTGACTTGACACCAGAATCACTTACATGGGGTGTAGATTGTTAAAGTTATAGGAATATTTCATTTAATCCGTTTTTAAATATCACAAGGGAATGCAGATGACTGTTATTATTCAATACATATATCTTGATTTGGCATGACTCACAGAACTTGCAATACAAAGGATTTTTACCAGTAATGTGAGACTTGAACAGAAATGAGATAAATGTCACTTTCACTGGTTTTGCAGGTTTAGAGACACATATTGCATTGCTGTAGCGCCCCCGTTTGACCAATCGGCACCAAATTTGGAGGGCCCTTACCCACTACCGTCCTTGATGACATATTCAAGTTTGGTAGTGATTGGCTGAGGCAGGCCTGAGATACAGCTGTCTGATTGAAGTGGGCGTGGCACCTGTATGGTCTGGATGTGGCTGGTCGCCGTACCTTATAGAAAGTTTAGGATTTTTTGAATAATTGTATACCAGGACTGTCTCCTGATTTGAATAATACTAGATATACATAGGTTGGTTGAAAATCCAAGGAGGTTAACGAAATGTCATGTTTTTAGACTCCTATAAAATACGCAAAAGCGGAAAGAGATAGGATGAAGTTCTACATGGATTTGAATTTGGCATGGGCCAGTGCATTAGATAAGTAACAAATCTCAATTTTATCATTAACAGTTCAATAGAAATAAGCAGAAATGCAAATCCTGTCGCTGTAGCGCCCCCATGTGGACAATTGGGGTGGCCTTCGCAGGGGTTGCTAGGGGTTAGGAGACAAATGTACAAGCCTATTTTTTGTTCAGATCAGCTGTTGTTAAGCCTGTCAAAGGCCTGTCAGAATGCTGCTTGATTTTGATTGGCTGATGGTGGCTAGGGTTTTATGACTAATGACTGCCCTGATAGATTCCTGACCTCAGGCTTCAGAGTAGTACATGTATGCCAAATTTCATTTGGATCGGTCAAGGAAGTCAGGAGATATTGGCAGTTTTTAGTTGTAGCGCCCCCTATTGACGAAATGCGGCCCGCCTTCAATAGTGTCCCCAGAATTTGGTACAGAGATAGGATTTCAAATTTGGTGAAGGTAGGCTAAGGTATGGCCAAGTTATAACAGTCAGACCAATACTGGCTAAATTTACGTAGACTTTGGGCGTGGCTAGTGGCCGTATGATAGACCAATATCAGGGTTATTTGAATTATTATTCATCAGCTCAGAGACCTGATCGGTTTTATACCTCATTTGTCTGATTCCGTCAGACGGTGTAGGAATTACAAGCAAAAGTAGGTTTTGCAAATTATGCAAATTAGCAAAAAATCTAAGTAGGCGGAGCTTAATAGTCCAAATGGCAAGTTGGTAGGGCAAGGATGTCTCTATCAGTAGAAATATGAATTTCAATTATAGGACTAACAGGACAGGAGATATCAATCAAAACGCGTTAGGGGGCGCCACGGCGCCCCCATCTGGCCGACATGGTTGGGTCGGATGATTTGAGTAGCGGGGAGGAATTGACATCATCCTACCAAGTTTCATAATTCTAGCACTTACGGTTTAGGCTGTACATTCAGTTTTAGGGCAGAAAAATAATAATAAATATAACTGCAAGCAGTGATAAGCGGTTCCAAAGCTAATGGAAAGAATAAGTGGGTAGAAATGGAGTACATGGAATAAAATGAAAAGTTCAATAATAATAGGACATAAAATAGAGACCGTAAACTGCTGGGCAATGCATTTAAATAGTCAGAAAGTAGGAAATACTACTACGATAGCATGAGAAGCTAATGGACAGAATAAGTGGGTAGACATGGAGTACACAGCATAAAATGAAAAGTTCAATGGCATAAAATGAAAAGTTCAATAATAATAGGACATGAAATAGAGACTGTAATTGCTGGCCAATGCATTTAAATAGTCAGAAAGTAGGAAACAGTACTACAATAGCATGAGATCTGACATGTTGATGTTACAGTAGAAACGTTTAGTTAGGATAAGAAAAAGGGTGGATGAGAAACAGGAGGAAAATGTAATTGCACCTGCTTAGGAGAAATATCACCAATGTAGATCTGTCTGGTGAAGTGCCTGAGCTTGACTGAATATATGGTTTGGGATGATGGCATATGAACAGTGGCGTAGCGCCCCTGTTTGACTGATCGGCACCAAAGTTGGTGGGTCTCTCTGGGAGGCCGTGCTACATTAGTGGGTAAAAATTTGGTGAGAATCGGATGAAGAATGCCTGAGATTTAGCTGTTTGATTGAAATAGGAATTGAAATGGTTTGGCCAGCAGGTGGAGCCTGTGCTCCATGGATAAATTCTATTCAATATTTTTAGGCCTTCTCAGCCAAGTTTGCTCTTAGACACATATGAACAGTCGCCATAGCGCCCCCGTTTGACTGATCGACATCAAAGTTGGAGGGTCTGTCTGTGGGCCAGTGCTACATTAGTGGGTGAAATTTTGTGAGGATTGGATGAAGCAAGCCTGAGATTTAGCTGTTTTACCTAAGGTGGATCTTAGGAGTATACAGATAGTGGCCATAGCACCCCCGTTTGACCGATCGGCATCAAAGTTTGAGGGTATGTCTGTAGACCAGTGCTACATAAGTGGATCAAATTTCGTGAGGATTGGATGAAGCATGCCTGAGATTTTGCTGTTTGACTGAAATCGGCTTATAAATGATGCAGGTTGGGTGTGGCTGGTGGCCATATTATACAGAAAGGTCAGGTATTTTTTAATAATCATCCCTGACGGCAGTGTCTTGATTGACTTGACACCAGAATCACTTTACATGGGGTGTAGATTGTTAAAGATATAGAATATTTCATTTAATCCGTTTTTATATATCACAAGGGAATGCAGATGATGCTATTGTGCAATACATATATCTTGATTTGGCATGACCTCACAGAACTTGCAGTACAAAGGATTTTAACCAGTAATATGAGACTTGAACAGAAATGAGATAAATGTCACTTTCACTGGTTTTGCAGGTTTAGAGACACTTATTGCATTGCTGTAGCGCCCCCGTTTGACCAATCGGCACCAAATTTGGAGGGCCCTTACCCACTACCGTCCTTGATGACATATTCAAGTTTGGTAGTGATTGGCTGAGGCAGGCCTGAGATACAGCTGTCTGATTGAAGTGGGCGTGGCACCGGTAGGGTCTGGATGTGGCTGGTCGCCGTACCTTATAGAAAGTTTAGGATTTTTTGAATAATTGTATACCAGGACTGTCTCCTGAATTGAATGATACCAGATTTACATAGGTTGGTTGAAAATCCAAGGAGGTTAACGATATGTCATGTTTTTTAGACTCCTATAAAATACGCAACAAAGCGGGAAAGAGATAGGATGAAGTTCTACATGGATTTGAATTTGGCATGGGCCAGTGCATTAGATAAGTAACAAATCTCAATTTTATCATTAACAGTTCAATAGAAATAAGCAGAAATGCAAATCCTGTCGCTGTAGCGCCCCCATGTGGACAATTGGGGTGGCCTTCGCAGGGGTTGCTAGGGGTTAGGAGACAAATGTACAAGCCTATTTTTGTTCAGATCAGCTGTTGTTAAGCCTGTCAAAAGGCCTGTCAGAATGCTGCTTGATTTTGATTGGCTGATGGTGGCTAGGGTTTATGACTAATGACTGCCCTGATAGATTCCTGACCTCAGGCTTCAGAGTAGTACATGTATGCCAAATTTCATTTGGATCGGTCAAGGAAGTCAGGAGATATTGGGCAGTTTTTAGTTGTAGCGCCCCCTATTGACGAAATGCGGCCCGCCTTCAATAGTGTCCCCAGAATTTGGTACAGAGATTGGATTTCAAATTTGGTGAAGGTAGGCTAAGGTATGGCCAAGTTATAACAGTCAGACCAATACTGGCTAATTTTACGTAGAACTTTGGGCGTGGCTAGTGGCCGTATGATAGACCAATATCAGGGTTATTTGAATTATTATTCATCAGCTCAGAGACCTGATCGGTTTTATACCTCATTTGTCTGATTCCGTCAGACGGTGTAGGAATTACAAGCAAAAGTAGGTTTTGCAAATTATGCAAATTAGCAAAAAAATCTAAGTAGGCGGAGCTTAATAGTCCAAATGGCAAGTTGGTAGGGCAAAGGATGTCTCTATCAGTAGATAATATGAATTTTAATTATAGGGACTAACAGGACAGGAGATATCAATCAAAACGCGTTAGGGGGCGCCACGGCGCCCCCATCTGGCCGACATGGTTGGGTCGGATTATCTGAGTAGCGGGGAGGAATTGACATCTTCCTACCATGTTTCATAATTCTAAGCACTTACGGTTTAGGCTGTACATTCAGTTTTAGGGCAGAAAAATATAATAATAAATATAACTGCAAGCAGTGATAAGCGGTTCCAAAGCTAATGGAAAGAATAAGTGGGTAGAAATGGAGTATATGGAATAAAATGAAAAGTTCAATAATAAATAGGACATAAATAGAGACCGTAACTGCTGGGCAATGCATTTAAATAGTCAGAAAGTAGGAAATACTACTACGATAGCATGAGAAGCTAATGGACAGAATAAGTGGGTAGACATGGAGTACACTGCATAAAATGAAAAGTTCAATGGCATAAAATGAAAAGTTCAATAATAATAGGACCTGAATAGAGACTGTAATTGCTGGCCAATGCATTTAAATAGTCAGAAAGTAGGAAACAGTACTACATAGCATGAGATCTGACATGTTGATGTTACAGTAGAAACGTTTAGTTAGTATAAGAATAAAGGTGGATGAGAAACAGGAGGAAAATGTAATTGGCACCTGCTTAGGAGAAATATCACCAATGTAGATCTGTCTGGTGAAGTGCCTGAGCTTGACTGAATATATGGTTTGGGATGATGGCATATGAACAGTGGCTGTAGCGCCCCCCCTGTTTGACTGATCGGCACCAAAGTTGGTGGGTCTCTCTGGGAGGCCGTGCTACATTAGTGGGTAAAATTTGGTGAGAATCGGATGAAGAATGCCTGAGATTTAGCTGTTTGATTGAAATAGGAATTGAAATGGTTTGGCCAGCAGGTGGAGCCTGCGCTCCATGGATAAATTCTATTCAATATTTTTAGGCCTTCTCAGCCAAGTTTGCTCTTAGACACATATGAACAGTCGCCATAGCGCCCCCGTTTGACTGATCGACATCAATGTTGGAGGGTCTGTCTGTGGGCCCATGTGCAACATTAGTGGGTGAAATTTTGTGAGGATTGGATGAAGCAAGCCTGAGATTTAGCTGTTTGACCTAAGGTGGATCTTAGGAGTATACAGATAGTGGCCATAGCACCCCCGTTTGACCGATCGGCATCAAAGTTTGAGGGTATGTCCAGTAGACCAGGGCTACATAAGTGGATCAAATTTCGTGAGGATTGGATGAAGCATGCCTGAGATTTAGCTGTTTGATTGAAATCGGCTATAAATGATGCAGGTTGGGTGTGGCTGGTGCCATATATACAGAAAGGTCAGGTATTTTTAATAATCATCCCTGACGGCAGTGTCTTTGATTGACTTGACACCAGAATCACTTACATGGGGTGTAGATTGTTAAAGTTATAGGAATATTTCATTTAATCAGTTTTTAACTATCACAATGGAATGCAGATGACTGTTATTATGCAGTACATATATCCTGATTTGGCATGACTCACAGAACTTGCAGTACCAAAGGATTTTTTACCAGTAATATGAGACTTGAACAGAAATGAGATAAATGTCACTTTCACTGGTTTTGCAGGTTTAGAGACACATATTGCATTGCTGTAGCGCCCCCGTTTGACCAATCGGCACCAAATTTGGAGGGCCCTTACCCACTACCGTCCTTGATGACATATTCAAGTTTGGTAGTGATTGGCTGAGGCAGGCCTGAGATACAGCTGTCTGATTGAAGTGGGCGTGGCACCTGTATGGTCTGGATGTGGCTGGTCGCCGTACCTTATAGAAAGTTTAGGTTTTTTTGAATAATGTGTACCAGGACTGTCTCCTGATTTGAATGATACCAGATTTACATAGGTTGGTTGAAAATCCCAGGAGGTTAACGAAATGTCATGTTTTTTAGTCTCCTATAAAATACGCAAAAGCGGAAAGAGATAGGATGAAGTTCTACATGTCTTTTGAATTTGCCATGTTGCCAGTGCATTAGATAAGTAACAAATCTCAATTTTATCATTAACAGTTCAATAGAAATAAGCAGAAATGCAAATCCTGTCGCTGTAGCGCCCCCATGTGGACAATTGGTGTGGCCTTCGCAGGGATTGCTAGGGGTTAGGAGACAAATGTACAAGCCTATTTTTGTTCATATCAGCCTGTTGTTAAGCCTGTCAAAGGCCTGTCAGAATGCTGCTTGATTTTGATTGGCTGATGGTGGCTAGGGTTTTATGACTAATGACTGCCCTGATAGATTCCTGACCTCAGGCTTCAGAGTAGTACATGTATGCCAAATTTCATTTGGATCGGTCCAAGGAAGTCAGGAGATATTGGCAGTTTTTAGTTGTAGCGCCCCTATTGACGAAATGCGGCCCACCTTCAACAGTGTCCCCAGAATTTGGTACAGAGATAGGATTTCAATTTTGGTGAAGGTAGGCTAAGGTATGGCCAAGTTATAACAGTCAGACCAATTACTGGCTAAATTTACGTAGACTTTGGGCGTGGCTAGTGGCCGTATGATAGACCAATATCAGGGTTATTTGAATTTTTATTCATCAGCTCAGAGACCTGATCGGTTTGATACCTCATTTGTCTGATTCCGTCAGAACGGTGTAGGAATTACAAGCAAAAGTAGGTTTTGCAAATTATGCAAATTAGCAAAAAAATCTAAGTAGGCGGAGCTTCATAGTCCAAATGGCAAGTTGGTAGGCAAGGATGTCTCTATCAGTAGAAATATGAATTTCAATTATAGGACTAACAGGACAGGAGATATCAATCAAAACGCGTTAGAGGGCGCCACGGCGCCCCCATCTGGCCGACATGGTTGGTTCGGATTATCTGAGTAGCGGGGAGGAATTGACATCATCCTACCAAGTTTCATAATTCTAGCACTTACGGTTTAGGCTGTACATTCAGTTTTAGGGCAGAAAAATAATAATATAATAATAATCCTAAGAAAAACAATAAGGTTCCATAGCACTTCGTGCTTTGGAACCTTAAATATAACTGCAAGCAGTGATAAGCGGTTCCAAAGCTAATGGAAAGAATAAGTGGGTAGAAATGGAGTACATGGAATAAAATGAAAAGTTCAATAATAATAGGACATAAAATAGAGACCGTAACTGCTGGGCAATGCATTTAAATAGTCAGAAAGTAGGAAATACTACTACGATAGCATGAGAAGCTAATGGACAGAATAAGAGGGTAGACATGGAGTTCACAGCATAAAATGAAAAGTTCAATGGCATAAAATGAAAAGTTCAATAATAATAGGACATGAATAGAGACTGTAATTGCTGGCCAATGCATTTAAATAGTCAGAAGTAGGAAACAGTACTACAATAGCATGAGATCTGACATGTTGATGTTACAGTAGAAATGTTTAGTTAGGATAAGAAAAAGGGTGGATGAGAAACAGGAGGAAAAATGTAATTGCATCCTGCTTAGGAGAAATATCACCAATGTAGATCTGTCTGGTGAAGTGCCTGAGCTTGACTGGAATATATGGTTTGGGATGATGGCATATGAACAGTGGCTGTAGCGCCCCTGTTTGACTGATCGGCCACCAAAGTTGGTGGTCTCTCTGGGAGGCCCGTGCTACATTAGTGGGTAAAATTTGGTGAGAATCGGATGAAGATTGCTGAGATTTAGCTGTTTGATTAAAATAGGAATTGAAATGGTTTGGCCAGCTGGTGGAGCCCTGCGCTCCATGGATAATTTCTATTCAATACTTTTAGGCCTTCTCAGCCAAGTTTGCTCTTAGACACATATGAACCGTCGCCGTAGCACCCCCATTTGACCGATACGGCATCAAGTTGGAGGGTCTGTCTGTGAGCAAGTGGTACATTAGGGCATCAAATTTCCGTGAGGATTGGATGAAGCATGCCTGAGATTATAGCAGTTATGATTGAAATCGGCTTATAAATGATGCAGGTTGGGTGTGGCTGGTGGCCATATTATACAGAACGCGTCAGGTATATTATTATATAATCATCCCTGACGGCAGTGTCTTGATTGACTTGACACCAGAATCACTTACATGGGGGTGGTAGATTGTTAAAGTTATAGGAATATTTCATTTAATCCGTTTTTAAATATCACAAGGGAAATGCAGATGACTGTTATTATGCAATTACATATATCTTGATTTGGCATGACTCACAGAACTTGCAGTACAACGGATTTTTACCAGTAATATGAGACTTGAACAGAAATGAGATAAATGTCACTTTCACTGGTTTTGCAGGTTTAGAG